>NC_079495.1:67146614-67446614 GCF_030052815.1 Hevea brasiliensis
TATTTCTTTTATGTTTCTTTGGGAATGTAAATTAATTAATTTATTTTAATTTTTTTTTGGGCATGTATTATTAAGTTTGTAATAATTTTTGGGTTGTAATTTCATTTATTTAAGTTCTTGTAAATTCGCCTTGATATGCCAAGGATTACTATGTAATATTGGATTGCAAGAAGTTCAAGGAGGTCAAGAGCATTGGTGGGACCAGTGGGAGAAATTCAAGATCAAGTGTTGATTATGTACTCCTTCAGCAACTCTTGTAAAATGAATGAATGAATGAAATGCACCTAGGAATGCCCTGATTCAGTTCTTGGTGGCTCGGAATTGAATCCCTTAGAAAGTCCATGATCATACCATATTTACTGCTTATCCATGAATGCATGAGATGTATGGGAATGTATGCAATTATATGATATATGCATGCTAAATGGATAATGTGCAAAGTGAGACCTTAATAGTAAATAGAATGACCATAAAATCTTCCAAACAAATGATTAAGTTGGAAATGCTATAATTAAAGTAATTATAACATAGGCCCTCCATTGGGGCAATTATTTTAAGAAATTTTAAATAGTTGCATAAGATGCAATTTATTTAAGAGATTTTCTTAAGAATAATTGTTAAGCATGAGATGTTGTAAATATGTAAATGGTTTAGTGGCCAATATTGGATGTACCTGAGGACATTAAAATTATTTGCATAATTACTGGCTCAATGGGATCAACTTAACTAATGCAAGATAAGTCAATAATGGATGTACCTGAGATTTTGAGCATTAGGGGCTAGGTAAAGGATTGAACCTCACATGAGATGTGATGGGCAAGGAGTTGCTCACTTATAGTTTATTGTAATTCCAATAATGGATGTACCTGAGGATGATCAATAGAATTATAAGAATTCAATCACCCACTAGAAATCCATCCAACTAGGATTTCCGTTTTCTACTTTGGAAGTGTAGGATTCGCTAAGTTAGTGGGAGGACCAATTTGATTAAAAGACCATAATCATTTTGGTTAATTACATGATACATTTACTAATTAATCTGGTTATTTTCTTTAATTAATTTTCTGATAATAATGAGCACAGAACAACCACCACCATCCAATATCCTTGCAAGCATACTTGATCGCAATAGGTTGACAGGACCTAATCTATCTGATTGGCTAAGAAATTTGAAACTTGTCCTGAACCTTGAACATAGAGGATATGTTCTAGATTCAAATGTTCCTGGTCCCTTACCTCCAGAGGCTACACAAGAGGAACATGAAACTTTGGACAAATGGAAGGAGCATGATATGAGAGCTAAGTGTTACATGTTTGCTTCCACGAGTAATGAGTTACAGAAGCAGCATGAAAACTTGCAGAGTGCAAGTGAGATCCTCCTTCACCTACAAGAGTTGTATGGTGAGCACAGTAGGAATGCTAGGTATGAGATATCTAGGCAGCTGTTCAGCATGAGGATGTCTGAGGGACAGAATGTTGGGGATCATGTTCACAAGATGATTCGGCTGATTGAGCAGTTGGAATATCTTGACTTCAACATGGATTTCTAACTACAGACGGATTTGATCCTTGATCCTTCACGAGTCTTTTGTGATTTTTGTGACATATTTTCATATGACTCAACTTGAATGAACCTTAGCTGGTTTACTCAACATGCTGGTTATTGCCCAAAAGAATATGCCAGGCAATAAAGGAAAAGAGGTAGCTTTGGTTGCATCTTCTTCTGCTGGAAAGTCCAACAAGAAGAAGGGCAATAAGAAAAAGAAACCTCAGATTCCTGGTCCTTCTAAGAACATAGCTAAACAGAAAAGGAAGACTAAAGCTGATGAAGGCAAAGGAAAGTGTTTCCACTGCCAACAGGAAAGTGTTTCCATTGCCAATAGGAAAGTGTTTCCATTAGCCAGAGTATAGCAATCTAAATGAATGCAATGCCATGGTGAAAACCAACTCAAGTTCAAAATTTATTTGGCACTTAAGGTTATGTCATGTTGCAGAAGATAGGATTGCAAAACTGGAGAAAATGGGGATTCTATCCTCATTGGGCTTTGAGCCTACTCCAACTTGTGAATCTTGCCTTCAGGGCAAAATGACTAGATCACCCTTTGTTGGACAAGGGCTAAGAGCTGAAAATATTTTGGAGCTAATACATAGTGATGTATGTGGTCCATTTAAAGAAATGGCTAGAGGGGGTTTTCATTATTTTATTACCTTTACTGATGATAAATCAAGGTTTGGGTGTTTGTATTTGATGAAATACAAACATAAATCTTTTGAAAAGTTCAAAGAATTTAAATCTGAAGTAGAAAATCAAACAGGAAAGAATATTAAAGCTCTTCGATCAGATCGTGGAGGTGAATATTTGAGTACTGAATTTGATGAATACTTGAGAGAGCATAGCATTGTTTCTCAGCTGACTCCTCCAGGAACGCCACAGCTGAATGGTGTATCTGAAAGGATAAATCGTACCCTATTGGATATGGTACGTAGTATGATGAGCTATACTGATATGCCAATCTCCTTTTGGGGATTTGCATTAGAATCAGCTTTGTATATTCTGAATAGGATTCCATCAAAATCAGTTTCTTCCACACCTTATGAGATATGGCATGGAAGAAAACCAAGTCTTAAGCATGTTAAGATTTGGGGTTGTCCAGCTTATATCAAAAAGCTGAACACTGAAAAATTGGAGACCAGATTAGAAAAAGGTCGATTTGTTGGATATCCAAAAGATAGTTTTGTATATTATTTTTATTTGCTTACTTCACAAAAGGTTGTGATAAGTAGAGATGCCATATTTCTTGAACAACAGTTTGTTCAAGAAGGAGGCAAAGGAAGACAAATAGAGTTAGAATTGGAGAATTCTGACCAACCAACAGATCAGATGGATATAGATCCATCTAGTCAACCAATACCCGTTGATGAAACATCTACAGCTGTTCCTCGTAGAATAACCAGGGTATCTCACCCACCAGTGAGATATGGTTTTCTTCATGAAGAAGTAGATTATGGAGATGATCCACTTACCTATGGAGAAGCTATATCAGATATAGACTCTTCAAAATGGATTGATGCTATGAAATCCGAGATTGATTCCATGTATAAGAATCAAGTTTGGGATCTTGTTGACCCACCTGAAGGTATTATACCTATAGGGAACAAATGGGTTTTCAAGAAGAAAATTGGTTCTGATGGAAAGATAGAGACCTATAAGGCAAGGCTAGTAGCGAAAGGGTTTCGCCAAAGGCAAGGAATCGACTATGAGAAGACTTTCTCGCCTGTTGCCATGCTTAAATCAATTAGGATTTTATTAGCAATAGCTGCATACTATGATTATGAGATTTGGCAGATGGATGTCAAAACAGCTTTTCTCAATGGATACATTGAAGAAAACATTTTCATGGAACAACCTAGGGGATTTGAATCCCAAGATGGTTCCAAGGTATGCAAGCTAAAGCGTTCCATTTATGGGTTGAAACAAGCTTCGAGGAGTTGGAACATCCGTTTTGATGAAGCCATTAAATCCTTTGGTTTTATCAAAAATGAGGATGAGCCATGTGTATATAAGAAGGTTAGTGACAGTGCTATCACTTTCCTTGTCTTATATGTGGATGACATACTGTTGATGGGTAATGACACAGGTATGTTGACGACTATAAAGGTATGGTAGTCAAATACATTCTCCATGAAACACTTAGGGGAGGCAACCTATATTCTTGGGATTCGCATCTATAGAGATAGAGCGAAAAGAATAATTGGTTTATCCCAAAGTCTATACTTGAAAAAGGTGTTAAAGAGGTTTAACATGCTTGATTCCAAGAGAGGATTGTTACCAGTGAGACATGGTATCCATCTTTCTAAAGAGATGTCTCTAAAGACACCTGAAGAAAGAGATAAGATGGCCAGGATTCCATATGCTTCGGCTATTGGAAGTTTAATGTATGCAATGTTGTGTACTAGCATATGCTGTTAGTTTGACTAGCAGGTATCAATCCAATCCAGGTTTGGAACACTGGATAGCTGTCAAGAATATTCTTAAGTACTTGAGAAGAACTAAGGATTTATTCTTGATTTATGGAGGTGGAGACTTGCAATTGGATGGTTATACTGATTCTGATTTCCAATCAGATATCGATGATAGAAAGTCTACCTCTGGATATGTGTTCATTTGTAATGGAGGTGCAGTCAATTGGAAGAGTTCCAAACAGAGCACGACTGCAGATTCCACTACAGAGGCTGAGTATATTGCTGCATCAGATGCTGCAAAGGAAGTTGTTTGGATAAAGAAGTTCGTGACAGAACTTACAGTAGTTCCTTCCATTGAGTCAGCAGTTCCATTACACTGTGACAACAATGGAGCAGTTATACAGGCTAAGGAACCAAGGTCTCACTAGAAATCCAAACGCATAGAAAGACACTACCACATTATCAGAGATATAGTTGGGCAAGGCGATTTAACCATGCAGAAAATAGCATCAGCTGAAAAACCAGCTGATCCATTCACTAAGCCTATGTCACAGACTCAGTTAGACCGACATTTTGAGAAGATAGGTCTAAGATATTGTAATGAATGGCTCTAGTGCTAGTGGGAGATTGTTAGTAGTATGCCCTAGAGCATATCATTTAGTATGTATCTTGTACATATTTTTATTAATAAATGGCATTTCCACTTTTCTATTTATATAATATATTTATGTGTAATAGAAAAGGTCCATTGATATTTTGTTAAAAGTATTATTCTTAAGTTGTTAAGAATATGAGTGACAATATTTCTAGCACAAAGTATCATAAATAGGTTCACAATCGAGGATACTTCATAATAAGGACATGACTTATCCAGAAAGATTGTATTCATGTTTGTTCCCAAGTTATTTATATGAGATATAAATAAGATGGAATGGTGAGTCTCATGCCATATAACAAACATGATAGGCACTTATAAATGATAAGTTTGCCGAAGGAGTGACACTTATGACAAGCACATGGAGTTTACTCTTGTCAATGTTTTGTCATATATCATATCAGTGCATAAAATCTTTAGACCTGAGATAGCACAGTTATCTTGTATATAGGTAGTTTGAGTTTGATACTGCTTTCATACTTGTACTGTGTATGGGTATATGGGTATATGGGCATGTGTTGGCTCCTACTAGTTATATATGGAGGTAGGTGTTGATCAAGATGGAATCTGTTCCTCTAAGTAAATAGAGATAAAATCCTATGTTCATTTAATTGTTCTTGATGTTTCAAGTTCTGGCAGGACAGATAGATTTATTCAGAAAAGAGTTTCTGATGAGAAAATCTTTTTAATCAGGAACTGGAATTAAAAGAGAACATAATATTCATAGCAAATGGAGTTTGACATAAACCATGACTCCAGCTTGAGTTGGGATTTTGTAACAGAGAGATTCTAGTGCATGGTAACATATGATTATAGGTTCATTTAAGGTAAACCTTATTACTAATTGGGTGGCCATGGCATGCTATGCTAGGTGTTAACCATGGTCAATGAGGTTCATAAAATGATTTAGAGAAATCATTTATGGTAAGAAAGAGTTCTGATGATATTAAGAGTTAATATCATGTCTCATTGCCAATTAGTGATGAGCCTAGTAAGTCACACACATACACAAGTTATCACCTAATTAAATATGATTTAATTAATTAATTAAAGAGTTTAATTGATTAATTAAATTGGTTTGGTTTGCAATTAGATTGCAAAGTCCCTAGCATGACTTGAAACCAAATCTAGATTATTAGATGTATAATATAAGTTAAATTTATATTTAAAGTGTTTAAATATGAATTTTTTTAATGAGAAATTAATTAATAGAGATTAATTAATTAATTTATATTTGATATAAATTAATTAGAAGAAGAAAAATAATTATTTTGGGTTGAGAACTCAAAATTAAGACACAGGGGCATTTGGGTCATTTTGCAGTGTGACACGTGGCACCATGAGATGGTGACACATGGCATAACACATAAGCTTGCCAAATGTTTTTTAATCATGTAAGATGATTAAAATCAAGATTAAATATAGGTTTGACACTTGGCACAATGTGATTGGGTCACTTAAACCTAGAGCTAATCAAAGGGTGACATGTGGCAAGGGTTTAATGTGTTAACCTAGCTATTTAAGTGTTGTTATGAGAAAATAAAATACAACCAGCAGCCACACTCCTTTGTCACGCCACTTTGAGGGTTTTTATCTCTTCTTCTTCATCTCTTATCAATTCAAAGAGATTAGCCATCAATCTCTTGAATTAAGAACACTAGGAATTGTTTCTAGTGTCCTGTTTACATCTCTAATCTCTTAAAAGGCAGAACTTGAATTTCTAATTAATAAAAAAGGCTTTAGAAGCTGTTCAAGGGCTGCCATAGGTGTTCTTGGTGTGGACAAGCTAGAGGGACAACATCTGGTGTCCTGAAGACGAATCTCAAAGGCGCAGACATTGCGATTGCATCAAGAGGTTAGTGTAATCGTTCTTGATTTAATCTAGGGTTCTAAAATTAATCTGATTAATTTTAAAATCTTAAATGACAAATACAGATTCAAAAACATATTAAAAGAGTTTTAATATATTGTTTATCATTGAAATCAAATAGATAAAAATAAATCTTGCATGATGCATGTGACCCTAGGTGAAAATTTTTGAATTCAATGGTATAAACTTGTGTTTTTCACGCTTCCGTTCCTTCACCCATATCAATTGGACTTGTAAAATTTCATTTTTGGTCCCTCAAAGTTGACTTTTGGTCATGGTGCATACCCAATCCGAATTTGACTTTGATTCAAACACTTCTAACACACTTAATTAGGTCACAAATGGTCATTTGTTTCCTTAAACTAAGTCAAAGACATCATTTACCAATTTCTTAAATTTTCTCCCAAAACCCTAAGGGTCAAGAACCCAAATTCCTCAATTTTCTCAATTCATGAATTCTAAGTGTACAAGTCTCACTTACTTATTCAATCAAGCATGAGTACCTCTTTAATTCTAACAATTTCTATCAAACCTTAATTAATTTCATGCTGACCAACTTTCATAAAGCTTCATACATGAGTGATTTCTTGAGTTTCTATGTAATTTGCTACTTATTCAAGCTCATTTCTATGCATTTTACTCAAATTAAGTTAGAAAGAGGGACTTACTTGTTGAGCAGAATTTGTAATTCCAAATCTTCACTTCTTTTTGATCCTTCTTATTTCAAATCTCTCTATCAAAGCCAAAGAGCAAGACCTTACTTTGGTGAGTAAGAAATTTGTGAAGAAATAATAGGGTTTAAAAAGCTTAAATGACCATTTATGGAGGAAATTGAAAAGAAAAAAGAAAGAGAAAAGAATGGGAGTCAGCTGAATTTTTTTAGGGAAAAAGAAATGACTTTTCCTTCTAATTTTTTAGGTATTTTAAGTGAAATTTTATGTATTTGACTTGGTCAAAAAAGTTGGGAAATTAAAATTGATTTTTGACATCACAATGATGTCATCCACATGATGCGATAAACCTTTTTCTTTTCTTTTTCAATTTTCTTAAATTTTTCATTAGTTCTTTAATCTAATCTTGATTCAAAAATTTTTATTTTCTCCGATTTTATTTATGGCATCATGCATGAGGTCATGCATGATGTCATCACCTTTTTACTCTTTCATTTTTCCTTTTATTTTTTTTCTATTAGCTCTTTAATTTAATTCTCATTTCCGAAATTTTCTTTTCTCTGATTTTATTTGACAGTTAGGTCAGGACTCAGCTCTCGGGGTCAATTGACCAAATTACCCCTCGCCTGTTCATCCAGGTTTGCAAATAATTCAATATTTCTTCTGGCTCCCTAACCTAATTATTTGACTGACTTAACAATTCTTTTTCGTGATTTTCTCTTTTCCACTGTGTTCGTAATGGTCCTAAGGACCACAACGTCACATTTTACGGTTCGAAATTTGAGTTTAAAATGACTTCGCAGTCCTTCCCGAGAAAGTCACCGATCGCTGTGACTCTCGGCTAGTTTAACTTCTTATGATCTATTTTTCTTGTTTATACTTAACTAATTGGACATTACTAATTATTTATGTTTATAGCTTCTCTAGTTGTCTTAAGTGTGGTTCTAATCCCCTTAATTATCCGGACCGACACCGGTTATCGGAACAGTGAAATCTACCAGGCTATGCAAATGGGGGTTTTACAATTCTCCCCCCCATAAAATAAATTTTGTCTCGAAATTTTACCTGGTACTAACCTCTGAATAGTTGTGGGTGCTGTCTCCTCATGTCCTCTTCTCGTTCCCAAGTAGCCTCCTAGCCTGAATGATGGTTCCACAGCACCTTTACCAACGGTATCTGCTTGTTCCGTAGCTGTTTCACCTCATAAGCTGGAATCTCTATGGGTTCTTCTTCATATGTGAGCTCTGGATTCACTTCAATTTCCTCTACTGGTAGTACATGAGATGGGTCTGATCGATACCTCCTCAACATTGACACATGGAAGACATTATGTATCTTCTCTAACTCTTGAGGTAGTGCCAAACGATATGCCAAAGGACCCACTCTTTCCAGAACCTCATATGCCCCAATGAAGCGAGGACTCAGTTTTCCCTTTCTGCCGAATCTCATAATTCTCTTCCAAGGAGAAACTTTGAGGAAAACTTTCTCACCCACTGCATACTCAATATCTCTTCTCTTTCAATCAATGTAAGACTTCTGACGGTCTGATGCAGTCTTAAGTCGATCTTGGATCACCCTGATTTTCTCTTCAGTGTGCTGAACAATTTCGGGTCCAATCATCTTTCTTTCACCCACGTCATCCCAACACAATGGGGTTCTACATTTTCTGCCATACAAAGCTTCATATGGAGGCATTCCAATGCTGGATTGGTAGCTATTGTTGTAAGCAAACTCAATCAAAGGCAAGTGTGTATCCCAACTGCCCTCAAACTCAATCACACAAGCCCGTTGCATGTCCTCCAATATCTGAATTACCCTCTCAGACTGGCCATCTATCTGTGGGTGGAATGCCATACTAAAGTTCAATCTAGTTCCTAGGGCTCTCTGAAGACTACCCCAGAATCTAGAAGTGAACCTAGGATCTCTGTCTGACACGATGGATACTGGCGCTCCATGCAGTGTCACAATCTCATCCATGTATAACTTGGCCAATCTTTCTAAACTGTAGTCCATCTGGACTGGCAGAAAATGAGCAGACTTAATTAGTCTGTCGACAATGACCCATACTACATCATGACTCTTCTGTGTCCTCGGAAGTCCCATCACAAAATCCATTGTTATTCTTTCCCATTTCCATTATGGTACTGGTAGTGGATGTAACAACCCAGTGGGTACTTGATGCTCTGCCTTCACTTGCTGATAAGTTAGGCATTTGGATACAAACTCTGCCACATCTCTTTTCATACCCATCCACCAGTAATGCTCCTTTAGCCCCCTATACATTTTTGTGCCACTAGGGTGCATGGCGAAAGGAGACTCATGTGCTTCCTTCAAAATGATCTACCTCAAATCAACATCATTAGGAACACACATTCTGCTCTGGTGTAGCAATAGACCATCATCTCTGATTGAGAATTCTAGTTTCTTGCCCTGTCGGACTTCTTCCATCAACTTCTGATACTTCTGATCATTCTGAGCAACCATTCTAATCTGATCAATCAACACTGGCTGTACATGCCATGAAACTGTTGTTTGCCCATCATCATTAATCTCTAAGCTAACATGTAATGATCTTAACTCATGTACCAAAGACAAAGGAGTAACTCGTAGACTTGCTATAGTCTTGCAACTTAAGGCATCAGCCACAACATTGGCTTTCCCTGGCTGATAGTCTATCAGATAATCGTAGTCTTTTATCAACTCTAACCATCTCCTCTGTCTCAAATTCAGCTCTTTTTAGGTGCCCAAATACTTCAAACTCTTATGATCTGTATAGATGTAACACTTTTCCCCATACAAGTAGTGTCTCCAGATCTTAAGAGCAAACACAATAGCTGCAAGCTCCAAATCATGTGTTGGATAGCTCCTCTCATGCAGTTTCAGCTGGCGTGATGCATAGGCAATGACATTTCGATCTTGCATCAATACACAGCCTAACCCATTGTGAGAAGCATCACTATAAAATGTGTATTCTTTACCCGGAATAGGTAAAGTCAGGACTGGAGCTTCAGTCAAACATTTCTTCAATTCATCAAAACTCTGTTGGCATTTATCCGTCGACTGAAATTTTACATCTTTTCTAAGCAGCTTGGTCAATGGAGATGCCAACATGGAGAATCCCTTCACAAATCTACGGTAGTATCCAGCTAAACCCAGAAAACTACGAATTTCTGTGACATTTCTGGGTGGCCTCCAATTAAGGACAGCTTCAATCTTACTTGGATCTACCTTGATGCCCTCTTCTGATACTATATGCCCCAAGAAATATATTTCTTTCAGCCAAAATTCACACTTCGACAATTTGGCATATAGCTGTTTCTCCCTCAAAGTCTGCAGTACAATCCGTAGATGTCTATCAAGCTCTCCTACATTCCTCGAATAGACCAATATATCATCTATGAATACCACAACAAACTGGTCGAGGTATGATCTGAAGATAGTGTTCATCAGATCCATAAAAGCAGCCAGAGCATTAGTTAACCCGAATGGCATAACCAAAAACTCATAATGGCCATAGCGGGTTCTCAAGGCAGTTTTAGGAATACTTTGCTCTTGTACTTTCAGCTGATAATAACCTGATCTCAGGTCAATTTTGGAGAACACAGCTGCACCCCTCAACTGATCAAACAAGTCATCAATGTGGGGTAATGGATATCTGTTCTTTATAGTCACCTTATTCAACTGTCGATAATCAATACACAAGCGGAGAGTGCCATCCTTCTTCTTTACAAATAATACTGGCGCTCCCCAAGGTAACACGCTAGGGCGGATAAAGCCCTTGTCAAGCAGTTCTTGCAACTGCACTTTCAACTCTTTCAATTCTGCAGGTGCCATTCTATATGGCGTTATGGAGATTGGATCCACACCAGGCATAACATCAATCTCAAACTGCACCTCTCTTTCTGGAGGTAATCCTGGTAATTCATCAGGAAACACATCCGGAAAATCACATACAGTAGGGATGTCCCTTAGTACTGGGCTCCCCACTTGGGTGTCCATCACATGTGCTAATTATGCTTCACACCCCTTTCTTATCATTCTTCTAGCTAGTGCAGCCGAAATGATATTTGATGGCAGTAAATGCCTCTCCCCATGTATTACCACATCACCATATAGAGGGAGACCAAAAGTGACTGTCTTTCGTCTACAGTCAATCATGGCGTGATGCCTGGCTAACCAATCCATGCCCAAGATAATATCATAATCTCTGAAGGGCATTTCAATCAAGTCTGATAGGATAACATGTCCTTAGATCACCAAAGGACAGTCTCTATAAATTCTGTTGACCCAGACCTCTTGTCCTAACGGACTAGTTACTAGCACTTCAAAACCCATTTGCACACATGGAACAGCAAGTGGACAGACTATGCTAGCACTAACATATGAATGGGTTGAACCCGGATCAAACAATTGAAGGAACGGAAGCGTGAAAAACACAAGTTTATACCATTGAATTCAAAAATTTTCACCTAGGGTCACATGCATCATGCAAGATTTATTTTTATCTATTTGATTTCAATGATAAACAACATATTAAAACTCTTTTAATATGTTTTTGGATCTGTATTTTCCATTTAAGATTTTAAAATTAATTAGATTAATTTTAGAACCCTAGATTAAATCAAGAACGATTACACTAACCTCTTGATGTGCTGCAGCGTGTCTGCGCCTTTGAGATTCGTCTTCAGGACACCAGATGTTGTCCCTCTAGCTTGTCCACACCAAGAACACCTATGGCAGCCCTTGAACAGCTTCTAAACCCTTTTCTATTAATTAGAAATTCAAGTTCTACCTTTTAAGAGATTAGAGATGTAAACAGGACACTAGAAACAATTTCTAGTGTTCTTAATTCAAGAGATTGATGGCTAATCTCTTTGAATTGATGAGAGATGAAGAAGAATGGCTGGAGAGCCTCAAAGTGGCGTGACAATTGAGAGGAGAGGCTGCTGGTTATGTTTTCTTTTCATAACCACAGTTAAATAGCTAGGTTAACACATTAAACCCTAGCCACATGTCACCTTTTGATTAGCTCTAGGTTTAAGTGACCCAATCACATTATGCCAAGTGTCAAACCTATATTTAATCTTGATTTTAATCATCTTACATGATTAAAAAATATTTGGCAAGCTTATGTGTTATGCCATGTGTCACCATCTCATGGTGCCACGTGTCACACTGTGAAATGACCAAAATGCCCGTGTCTTAATTTTGAGTTCTTAACCCAAAATAATTATTTTCTTCTTCTAATTAATTTATATCAAATATAAATTAATTAATTAATCTCTATTAATTAATTTCTCATCAATTAAATTCATATTTAAACACTTTAAATATAAATTTAATTTATACTACACATCCAATAATCTAGATTTGGTTTCAAGTCATGCTAGGGACTTTGCAATTTAATTGCAAACCAAATCTATTTAATTAATCAATTAAACTCTTTAATTAATTAATTAAATCATATTTAAATAGGTGATAACTTGTGTATGTGTGTGACTTACTAGGCTCATCACTAATTGGCAATGAGACATGATATCAACTCTTAATATCATCAGAACTCTTTCTTACCATAAATGATTTCTCTAAATCATTTTATGAACCTCATAGACCATGGTTAACACCTAGCATAGCATGCCATGGCCACCCAATAAGTAATAAGATTTACCTTAAATGAACCTATAATCATATGTTACCATGCACTAGAATCTCTGTTACAAAATCCCAACTCAAATTTGAGTCATGGTTTATGTCAAACTCCATTTGCTATGAATATTATGTTCTCTTTTAATTCCAGTTCTTGATTAAAAGATTTTTCTCATCGAAACTCTTTTCGAATAAATCTATCTGTCTGGCCAGAACTTGAAACATCAAGAACAATTAAATGAACATAGGATTTTAACTCTATTTACTTAGAGGAACAGATTCCATCTTGATCAACACCTACCTCCATATATAACTAGCGGGAGCCAACACATGCCCATATACCCATACATAGTACAAGTATGAAAGCAGTATCAAACTCAAACTACCTATATACAAGATAACTGTGCTATCTCAGGTCTAAAGATTATATGCACTGATATGATTTATGACAAAACATTGACAAGAGTAAACTCCATGTGCTTGTCATAAGTGTCACTGGTTCGGCCTACTTATCATTTATAAGTGCCTATCAAGTTTGTTATATGGCATGAGACTCACCATTCCATCTTATTTATATCTCATATAAATAACTTGGGAACAAACATGAATACAATCTTTCTGGATAAGTCATGTCCTTATTATGAAGTATCCTCGATTGTGAACCTATTTATGATACTTTGTGCTAGAAATATTGTCACTCATATTCTTAACAACTTAAGAATAATATTTCTAACAAAATATCAATGGACCTTTTCTATTACTCATAAATATATTATGTAAACGGAAAAGTGGAAATGCCTTTTATTATTAAAAATATGTACAAGATACATACTAAATGATATGCTCTAGGGCATACTACTAACAACAATACAAATACTTCTTGATCAGAGACAGAGAATATACCGGCTACAACATCAGAAGTCTCAGCCTCTTTTCGCTGTCTCATTGAATAAACCGTGACTGAAGCACTCCCTTGTGCCGACTGACCAACTGTGCCCTGACTACTAGAAGGAGTGCCTCTACCTCTACCTCTTCCTCTACCAATTGACTGTGAACCTCTGGGAGCAGGACTCTGAATAAATCCCTCAGTAGTAGTAGGAGCTGGACCGTATCTCGGAGCACTAGTACAGTCTTTAGCCATATGGCCCTTGCCTCCGCAGTTAATGCAGGCTCCAGTGGCCCAATAACACTCCCCCCCATGAATCTTGCCACAAGTCTCACAAGGGCAGGCAAAATTTGAACCCCTGCTCGACTGTTGACCAGACCTAAGGGGTCTCTGTCCAGAAAATCTGCCCCTACCAAATCTTCCACCTCGACCCCTGCTGCGTCCATTAAATTTCTTCTTTTTCCCATAAGTCCCACCAGAACTTGGCTCTACTGACTTTTCCCCCTTGTCTTTTTCTGATTTCTTAGCTTTCTCTAATTTTTCTTTCACTGGGGTTGCTTCTGATTTTATTCTTTCCAATTCAAGTGCTTGAGACATGAGCTCTGAGAAGTTGCTGTGTCGAAATCCCACAACTTGCATCCTTATGCTAGGCTTCAAACCCGTCTCAAATCTCTTGCACCTTGCCTTGCTGGTAATAAGGAGACTCCCAGCATAATGACTTAAGCGGGAGAACTCCCTCTCATACGCTGCCACTGTTCTGTTGCCTTGTTTTAGACTCAGAAACTCTTGTAACTTCTGATCAACATATGCATCTGGGATGTATTTCTGTCTGAACTCTCTGATGAAGTCATCCCAGGTCAGCACTAGTGATTCAGCTAAGCTGTGGGGGATGGTCTTCCACCAATCATACGCATCCCCTTGCAGTAGAGACACAGAATACTCAAACTTCAGTTCATCTTGGCAGTACAGCTTCTTAAATACTCTATCCATTCTTTCAAGCCATTTCTCTGCCTCTAAAGGGTCCATTGTACCCTTAAATTCTACAGCCCCATACTTCAGTAATTTATCATATTGTCTGGCTGGAGGCAGTGGTTGTGCCACAGGTGTTTAGGGTGGAGCTTGTGTTAGTAGTATGCCCTAGAGCATATCATTTAGTATGTATCTTGTACATAATTTTATTAATAAAAGGCATTTCCACTTTTCCGTTTACATAATATATTTATGTGTAATAGAAAAGGTCCATTGATATTTTGTTAGAAATATTATTCTTAAGTTGTTAAGAATATGAGTGACAATATTTCTAGCACAAAGTATCATAAATAAGTTCACAATCGATGATACTTCATAATTATGACATTACTTATAAATAAATATTGTATTCATGTTTGTTCCCAATTTTTTTATATGAGATATAAATTAGATGTAATGGTGAGTCTCATGCATTATAAGAAACTTGATAGGCACTTATACATGATAAGTAGGCGAACTGGTGACACTTATGACAAGCACATGGAGTTTACTCTTGTCAATGTTTTGTCATAAATCATATCGATGCATATAATCTTTAGACTGAGATAGCACAGCTTATCTTGTATATAGGTAGTTTGAGTTTGATCTTTTCATACTTGTACTATGTATGGGTATATGGGCATGTGTTGGCTCTGCTAGTTATATATGGAGGTAGGTGTTGATCAAGATGGAATCTGTTCCTCTAAGTAAATAGAGATAAAATCCTATGTTCATTTAATTGTTCTTGATGTTTCAAGTTCTGGCAGACAGATAGATTTATTCGAAAAGAGTTTCGATGAGAAAAATCTTTTAATCAAGAACTGGAATTAAAAGAGAACATAATATTCATAGCAAATGGAGTTTGACATAAACCATGACTCGGCTTGAGTTGGGATTTTGTAATGAGAGATTCTAGTGCATGGTAACATATGATTATAGGTTCATTTAAGGTAAATCTTATTACTAATTGGGTGGCCATGGCATGCTATGCTAGGTGTTAACCATGGTCTATGAGGTTCATAAAATGATTTAGAGAAATCATTTATGGTAAGAAAGAGTTCGATGATATTAAGAGTTGATATCATGTCTCATTGCCAATTAGTGATGAGCCTAGTAAGTCACACACATACACAAGTTATCACCTATTTAAATATGATTTAATTAATTAATTAAAGAGTTTAATTGATTAATTAAATAGATTTGGTTTGCAATAAAATTGCAAAGTCCCTAGCATGACTTGAAACCAAATCTAGATTATTGGATGTGTAGTATAAATTAAATTTATATTTAAAGTGTTTAAATATGAATTTAATTGATGAGAAATTAATTAATAGAGATTAATTAATTAATTTATATTTGATATAAATTAATTAGAAGAAGAAAATAATTATTTTGGGTTAAGAACTCAAAATTAAGACACAGGGGCATTTTGGTCATTTTGCAGTGTGACACGTGGCACCATGAGATGGTGACACATGGCATAACACATAAGCTTGCCAAATATTTTTAATCATGTAAGATGATTAAAATCAACATTAAATATAGGTTTGACACTTGGCACAATGTGATTGGGTCACTTAAACCTAGAGCTAATCAAAAGGTGACATGTGGCTAGGGTTTAATGTGTTAACCTAGCTATTTAAGTGGGGTTATGAAAGAAAACACAACCAGCAGCCTCTCCTCTCATATGTCACGCCACTTTGAGCCTCTCCAGCTATTTCTCTTCATCTCTCATCAATTCAAAGAGATAAGAGATCAATCTCTTGAATTAAGAAAACTAGAAATTGTTTCTAGTGTCATGTTTGCATCTCTCATCTCTTAAAAGGCAGAACTTGAATTTCTAATTAATAGAAAAGGCTTTAGAAGCTGTTCAAGGGCTGCCATAGGTGTTCTTGGTGTGGACAAGCTAGAGGACAACATCCGTGTCCTCAAGACGAATCTCAAAGGCGCAGACACGCAAAGACATCAAGAGGTTAGTGTAATCGTTCTTGATTTAATCTATTTTTCTAAACTTAATCTGATTAATTTTAAAATCTTAAATGGCAAATACAGATCCAAAAACAAATTAAAAGAGTTTTAATATGTTGTTTATCATTGAAATCAAATAGATAAAAATAAATCTTGCATGGTGCATGTGACCCTAGGTGAAAATTTTTGAATTCAATGGTATAATATTGTGTTTTTCACGCTTCCGTTCCTTCAATTGGTATCAGAGCCACTATATTTGCCATTTAGATTGTTGATTATATGATTTAATTGTGTGATTTGATCATAAGATGATTGATTCATTGCTGGTTGGATTAAGAGGTGTGGCGTCACACATGGTGAAGCCACCAATGGTGGCGCAACAATGGTTCCATGGGTGATTCAAGGTTTGGCTTTTAATTCTGCAATTGTTGTATGATCTAAGGCCTATTCTTTGACTAATTAAAGTGTTTAATTAGTTGTTTTAATCACAAAATTAAATTATGATTCAAATCAGAATTTTAAAAAAAATGTTTGAATGTGATTCAAATCTGAATTTTAAAAGTTGTTTGAATGTGATTCAAATCTGAATTTTTAAAGTTGTTTGAATCATATTTAAATCTGATTTTTTTAAAAATATTTGAATGTGATTCAAATCTGATTTTTTAAAAAATATTTGAATGTGATTCAAATCTGAATTTTTGAAGTTGTTTGAATGTGATTCAAATCTGAATTTTTAAATTTGTTTGAATGAGATTCAAATCTGAATTTTTAAATTTATTTGAATCATATTCAAATCTGGATTTTTAAGTTGAATATGAGATATTCAATTTAATATAAGTATGTATGTTTTATTTAATTGTTAAATAGTGATATGCATGATGGATGATCATGGACTATAAAAGACCAATGTGATTGGATTTATTTCTTTTATGTTTCTTTGGGATTGTAAATTAATTTATTTTAATTTATTTTGGGCATATATTATTAAGTTTGTAATATTTTTGGGTTGTAATTTCATTTATTTAAGTTCTTGTAAATTCGCCTTGGTATGCCAAGGATTACTATGTAATATTGGATTGCAAGAAGTTCAAGGAGGTCAAGAGCATTGGTGGGACCGGTGGGAGAATTCAAGATCAAGTGTTGATTATGTACTCCTTCAGCAACTCTTGTAAAATGAATGAATGAAATGCACCTAGGAATGCCCTGATTCAATTCTTGGTGGCTCGAATTGAATCCCTTAGAAAGTCCATGATCATACCATATTTATCGCTTATCCATGAATGCATGAGATGTATGGGAATGTATGCAATTATATGATATATGCATGCTAAATGGATAATGTGCAAAGTGAGACCTTAATAGTAATTAGGATGGCTATAAAATCTTCCAAACAAATGATTAAGTTGGAAATGCTATAATTAAAGTAATTATAACATAAGCCCTCCATTGGGGCAATTATTTTAAGAAATTTTAAATAGTTGCATGAGATGCAATTAATTTAAGAGATTTCTTAAGAATAATTGTTAAGCATGAGATGTTGTAAATATGTAAATGGTTTGGTGGCTAATATTGGATGTACCTGAGGACATTAAAATTATTTGCATAATTACTGGCTCAATGGGATCAACTTAACTAATGCAAGATAAGTCAATATTGGATGTGCCTGAGATTTTGAGCATTAGGGGCTAGTAAAAGGATTGAACCTCACATGAGATGTGATGGGCAAGGAGTTGCTCACTTATAGTTTATTGTAATTCCAATAATGGATGTACCTGAGGATGATCAATAGAATTATAAGAATTCAATCACCCACTAGAAATCCATCCAACTAGGATTTCCGTTTTCTACTTTGGAAGTGTAGGATTCGCTAAGTTAGTGGGAGGACCAATTTGATTAAAAGACCATAATCATTTTGGTTAATTACATGATACATTTACTAATTAATCTGGTTATTTTCTGCAGTTAATTTTCTGATAAAAATGAGCACAAAACAACCACCACCATCCAATATCCTTGCAAGCATACTTGAACACAACAGGTTGACAGGACCTAATCATGCGATTGGCTAAGAAATTTGAAACTTGTCTGAACCTTGAACATATAGGATATGTTCTATATTCAAATGTTCTGGTCCCTTACCTCCAGAGGCCACACAAGAGGAACATGATACTTTGGACAAGTGGAAGGAGCATGATATGAGAGCTAAGTGTTACATGCTTGCTTCCATGAGTAATGAGTTACAGAAGCAACATGAGAACATGCAGAGTGCTAGTGAGATCCTCCTTCACCTACAAGAGTTGTATGGTGAGCACAGCAGGAATGCTAGGTATGAGATATCTAAACAGCTATTCCGTATGAGGATGTCTAAGGGACAGAATGTTGGGGATCATGTCCACAAGATGATTCGGCTGATTGAGCAGTTGGAACATCTTGACTTCAACATGGATTTCCAACTACAAACGGATTTGATCCTTCATCCTTCACGAGTCTTTTGGGAATTTTGTGACAAATTTCCATATGACTAAACAGAATGCACCTTAGTGAATTACTCAACATGCTGGTTATTGCCCAAAAGAATATGCGTGCAATAAAGAAAAAGAGGTAGCTTTGGTTGCATCTTCTTACTGTGGAAAGTCCAACAAGAAGAAAGGCAATAAGAAAAAGAAACCTCGATTCTGGTCCTTCCAAGAAAATAGCTAAGCAGAAAAGTAAGACTAAAGTGATGGAGGCAAAGGAAAGTGTTTCCACCGCCAACAGAAAGTGTTTCCATTGCCGAAGAAAGTGTTTCCACTTGCCAGAGTGTAGCAATCTAAATGAACGCAATGCCATGGTGAAAACCAACTCAAGTTCAAAATATACTTGGCACTTAAGGTTAGGTCATGTTGCAGAAGATAGGATTGCAAAATTGGAGAAAATGGGGATTCTATCCTCATTGGGCTCTGAGCCTACTCCAACTTGTGAATCTTGCCTTGAGGCAAAATGACTAGATCACCCTTTGTTGGACAAGGGCTAAGAGTGAAAATATTTTGGAGCTAATACATAGTGATGTATGTGGTCCATTTAAAGAAATGGCTAGAGGGCTTTCATTATTTTATTACCTTTCTTGATGATAAATCAAGGTTTGGGTATTTGTATTTGATGAAATACAAACATGAATCCTTTGAAAAGTTTAAGGAATTTAAATCAAGTAGTAAATCAAACAGAAAAAATATTAAAGCTCTTGATCGGATCGTGGAGGTGAATATTTGAGTCTTGAATTTGATGAATACTTGAGAGAGCATGGCATTGTTTCTCGGTGACTCCTCCAGAACGCATACAACCGAATGGTGTATTTAAAGGAGAAATCGTACCCTATTGGATATGGTACGTAGTATGATGAGCTATCTTGATATGCCAATCTCCTTTTGGGATTTGCATTAGAATCACTTTGTATATTCGAATAGGATTCCATCAAAATCAGTTTCTTCCACACCTTATGAGATATGGCATGGAAGAAAACCAAGTCTTAAGCATGTTAAGATTTGGGGTTGTCCACTTATATCAAAAGTGAACACCGATAAATTGGAGACCAGATCGAGAAAAGGTCGATTTGTTGGATATCCAAAAGATAGTTTTGGATATTATTTTTATTTGCCTACTTCACAAAGGTTGTGATAAGTAGAGATGCCACATTTCTTGAACAACGGTTTGTTCAAGAAGGAGGCAAAGGAAGGCAAATAGAGTTAGAATTGGAGAATTCGACCAACCAGCAGATCAGGATGGATATAGATCCATCTAGTCAACCTATACCCATTGATGAAACATCTACACTGTTCCTCGTAGAACAACAGGGTATCTCACCCACCGGTGAGATATGGTTTTCTTCATGAAGAAGAACAAGAGTTGTCTACTCATGAAGAAGTAGATCTTGGAGATGATCCACTTACCTATGAAGTAGCTATATCAGATATAGACTCTTCAAAATGGATTGATGCTATGAAATCCGAGATTGATTCCATGTATAAGAATCAAGTTTGGGATCTTGTTGACCCACCTAAAGGTATTGTACCTATAGGGAACAAATGGGTTTTCAAGAAGAAAATTGGTTATGATGGAAAGGTAGAGACCTATAAAGCAAGGCTAGTAGCGAAGGGTTTCGCCAAAGGCAAGGAATAGACTATGAGGAGACTTTCTACTTTGTTGCCATGCTTAATTCTATTACGATTTTATTAGCAATAGATGCATACTATGATTATGAGATTTGGCAGATGGATGTCAAAACAGCTTTTCTTAATGGATACATTGAAGAAAACATTTTCATGGAACAACCTAAGGGATTTGAATCCCAAGATGGTTCCAAGGTATGCAAGCTAAAGCGATCCATTTATGGGTTGAAACAAGCTTCGAGGAGTTGGAACATCCGTTTTGATGAAGCCATTAAATCTTTTGGTTTTATCAAAAATGAGGATGAGCCATGTGTATATAAGAAGGTTAGTGACAGTGCTATCACTTTCCTTGTCTTATATGTGGATGACATCCGAGTGATGGGTAATGATACAGGTATGTTGATGACTATAAAGGTATGGTTGTCAAATACATTCTCCATGAAAGACTTAGGGGAGGCAACCTATATTCTTGGGATTCGCATCTATAGAGATAGAGCGAAAGAATAATTGGTTTATCCCAAAGTCTATACTTGGAAAAAGGTGTTAAAGAGGTTTAACATGCTTGATTCCAAGAGAGGATTGTTACCAGTGAGACATGGTATCCACCTTTCTAAAGAGATGTCTCCAAAGACACCTGAAGAAAGAGATAAGATGGCCAGGATTCCATATGCTTCGGCTATTGGAAGTTTAATGTATGCAATGTTGTGTACTAGGCCGGATATCGCATATGCTGTTAGTTTGACTAGCAGGTATCAATCCAATCCAGGTTTGGAACATCGATAGTATCAAGAATATCCTTAAGTACTTGAGAAGAACTAAGGATTTATTCTTGATTTATGGAGGTGGAGACTTGCAATTGGATGGTTATCGATTCGATTTCCAATCGGATATCGATGATAGAAAGTCTACCTCTAGATATGTGTTCATTTGTAATGGAGGTGCGATCGGTTGGAAGAGTTCCAAACAGAGCACGCATCGCAGATTCCACTCATCGAGGTGAGTATATTCGCATCAAATCTCGCAAAGGAAGCCGTTTGGATAAAGAAGTTCGTGACAGAACTTACAGTAGTTCCTTCCATTGAGTCAGCAGTTCCACTACACTGTGACAATAATGGAGTAGTCATACAGGCTAAGGAACTAAGGTCTCACCAAAATCCAAACACATAGATAGGCACTACCACATTATCAGACATATAGTTGGGCAAAGGCGATATAGCCATGCAGAAAAATAACATCGGTGAAAAATTCAGCTGATCCATTCACTAAGCCTTTGTCACAAGCTCAGTTAGACTGACATCTTGAGAAGATGGGTCTAAGGTATTGTAATGAATGGCTCTAGTGCTAGTGGGAGATTGTTAGTAGTATGCCCTAGAGCATATCATTTAGTATGTATCTTGTACATAATTTTATTAATAAAAGGCATTTCCACTTTTTCGTTTACATAATATATTTATGTGTAATAGAAAAGGTCCATTGATATTTTGTTAGAAATATTATTCTTAAGTTGTTAAGAATATGAGTGACAATATTTCTAGCACAAAGTATCATAAATAGGTTCACAATCGAGGATACTTCATAATAAGGACATGACTTATCCAGAAAGATTGTATTCATGTTTGTTCCCAAGTTATTTATATGAGATATAAATAAGATGGAATGGTGAGTCTCATTCCATATAACAAACATGATAGGCACATATACATGATAAGTAGGCCGAACAGTGACACTTATGACAAGCACATGGAGTTTACTCTTGTCAATGTTTTGTCATAAATCATATCGATGCATATAATCTTTAGACTGAGATAGCACAGTTATTTTGTATATAGGTAGTTTGAGCTTGTTATTGCTTTCATTCTTGTACTTTGGATGGGTATATTGGCATGTGTTGTCTGCTATTTGTTATATTTGGAGGTAGGTGTTGATCAAGATGGAATCTGTTCCTCTAATTAAATAGAGATAAAATCCTATGTTCATTTAATTGTTCTTGATGTTTCAAGTTCCTGGCCAGACAGGATAGATTTATTGAAAAGAGTTTCGATGAGAAAAATCTTTTAATCAAGAACTGGAATTAAAAGAGAACATAATATTCATAGCAAATGGAGTTTGACATAAACCATGACTCCAGCTTGAGTTGGGATTTTGTAACAGAGAGATTCTAGTGCATGGTAACATATGATTATAGGTTCATTTAAGGTAAATCTTATTACTAATTGGGTGGCCATGGCATGCTATGCTAGGTGTTAACCATGGTCTATGAGGTTCATAAAATGATTTAGAGAAATCATTTATGGTAAGAAAGAGTTCGATGATATTAAGAGTTGATATCATGTCTCATTGCCAATTAGTGATGAGCCTAGTAAGTCACACACATACACAAGTTATCACCTATTTAAATATGATTTAATTAATTAATTAAAGAGTTTAATTGATTAATTAAATAGATTTGGTTTGCAATAAAATTGCAAAGTCCCTAGCATGACTTGAAACCAAATCTAGATTATTGGATGTGTAGTATAAATTAAATTTATATTTAAAGTGTTTAAATATGAATTTAATTGATGAGAAATTAATTAATAGAGATTAATTAATTAATTTATATTTGATATAAATTAATTAGAAGAAGAAAATAATTATTTTTGGTTAAGAACTCAAAATTAAGACACAGGGGCATTTTGGTCATTTTGCAGTGTGACACGTGGCACCATGAGATGGTGACACATGGCATAACACATAAGCTTGCCAAATATTTTTAATCATGTAAGATGATTAAAATCAACATTAAATATAGGTTTGACACTTGGCACAATGTGATTGGGTCACTTAAACCTAGAGCTAATCAAAAGGTGACATGTGGCTAGGGTTTAATGTGTTAACCTAGCTATTTAAGTGGGGTTATGAAAAGAAAACACAACCAGCAGCCTCTCCTCTCATATGTCACGCCACTTTGAGCCTCTCCAGCTATTTCTCTTCATCTCTCATCAATTCAAAGAGATTAGCCATCAATCTCTTGAATTAAGAACACTAGAAATTGTTTCTAGTGTCCTGTTTGCATCTCTAATCTCTTAAAAGGCAGAACTTGAATTTCTAATTAATAGAAAAGGCTTTAGAAGCTGTTCAAGGGCTGCCATAGGTGTTCTTGGTGTGGACAAGCTAGAGGGACAACATCTGGTGTCACAAGACGAATCTCAAAGGCGCACAAAGGCACATCAAGAGGTTAGTGTAATCGTTCTTGATTTAATCTAGGGTTCTAAAATTAATCTGATTAATTTTAAAATCTTAAATTGCAAATACAGATCCAAAAACATATTAAAAGAGTTTTAATATGTTGTTTATCATTGAAATCAAATAGATAAAAATAAATCTTGCATGGTGCATGTGACCCTAGGTGAAAATTTTTGAATTCAATGGTATAATATTGTGTTTTTCACGCTTCCGTTCCTTCAGCTTGAGCAAGCATACCCCCAGCCATTTGTTGAAACAACACAGCCATCTGTTGTACGAACTGTGCAGGAAACTGTGGCATTTGTGGGGCTGGTGCTACTGACCCACTAACATTCGGTAAAGCAGGGGCTTCCCCTTGTGCCTCAGCTTCAACGGACTGCTCAACTGAGCGATCCCCTTCTTCCATTTCAGGCTGAGTACTTGGCAACAATTGAGATGAGTATTGAGGTATTCTATTTGTGTATTTTCAGTAGATAAAGAGGTTTGGATGGACAAGGAGAAGTAAGCAAAGATAAAGGAGTTCATTGAAGGTTTGTGCACAACTAACCTTTTTCTTCATTTTTAAACTTGTAATTTGTTTAGAATGTGTTTATTTGAATGAGTTTGTTTTGAACGAGTTTACTTTGAATGAAATATTGTTTTTCTTTTGCATTTGAGAAATTTGGGTAATGCTACCTCTACATGAATTTTATGATGATTTGAATGTGTTTATTGAGTTGCAAATGTGATTGTTGATTTGGAAACTTTTGAAAATTATTTTGAAACCACAGTTAGCATAATAGTCCCTCCGAAAACTCCCCAGTAGTAATAGTTACTTGGGGTTTGATATTTGATATTGATTATGTATCCTATTAATAATAGTTAGTAGGGTAAGACTATATGAGCACTCATTAGCTAGCTAGCCCTTCCCTCATTAACAATGGTTAGTGAGGTTGAGATTGCTTCGTCGCGGTGTACAACACGGCATTTATTGTGAAATTTTGTGTCATGGTCTAAACTATGTGTTGATGTTGGCAACACTTATGATTTGTGAATTGTGATTTGTAAAGTATGATTTCTCATTCGAAATGTGATTTCAATAAATGATTCTTATGGACTCAGAAAGTTTTGTGATGTTATCATATCACACCTTACCCCTCCGTAAGCCATAATATGATCCCGTAGTATACCTAATGAATTACCAAACTTTGCCTACTGATAACTCATTAAATACACTACAAGGGATTTTAAACCTTTTCTATTTTTTTTTTTTTACAGTGGTGAGCACTTTTGACAGGTGTTAAATTTTTTTTTTCTGAAGTGAAACAAAATAACACATCTAAAGTATCAATAATTTCTGTAAAAATTTTGGCAGAGTGCTATCTATATTTTGAATAAAACAATTATTCAAAAACCTGTAAAAAGCACTTCCAATATATTTGTTCAATCCCAAACTCTAGTATGGCTCAACACAAATCCATTTTCTCAACATTTTTCAAACTCAATTCAACATCAATTTCCAGTATTTCCAAAGATAGACTACAAAATGACTGAATAGTTCAAAAGCTGAGATAAGAAATAAATATATTATAACTTTAGTTTACAACTGCTCAAGACCAAGTACAATATATACATATAGTGCACATACATTACAACAAAAATTATAAAAAAGTGGTATACTCAATATACCCGGCATAATCCCAAAATGTAGCATAAGCAGCCTACTCTGCTGCTCTGTCTGTCTGTCTACCTGTGATAGCAATGAAAAAGCTATCGCTGAGCCAATGTCTCAGTGGTGCACAACATTAAGAAAATGCAATTTAAAACCATAAACCATAAATCATATAAACTATGGATACTTAAATCATAGTTCAATTCAAAAGATAGAGAATGTCATAAAGAATTAAACTTCATTTCACAATGTCTTAATGAATATCAATAAATCACACACACTGCTTAACCATGAATCCAAAGTCCAATTCATCCCAAAAGCCAATGGCTAATGAGGAATAACATAGCTAGCTAGCAATTATATGAGTACTCATCCTATTCGTCCTCAATAGGCACACACCTCAACACTTCAGCCAGAGAGGGAATTCAAAGTCAATTCGTCCCACTAGACAAGCTAGCGAGGAATTCAATCAAATATATATTATAGCTGTGGTTTCAAACCATTTGCAATATTTTTCAAGCAATAAGTATCCATCAAATATCATTCAAATAAATTTTCCACCATTTAAACAATAACATATAAATGATCATAATTTATTTCAATTGAAAATTCAAAAGAAATAACTGTTGTGCACAAACTCTAATGAGTAGCCTCTTGGCCTTGACTCAGTGGTTCCTTCTCCTTCTCTGAGTCTTTGCTAACTGAAACACACAATTTGAAGTGTTTCAAAACTCTTTTGAATTGTTTCTAATAATAAAATTCCATAATTAAATTTATTTAATACTATTGCTTTTCTTAGTCAACCTATAATGTTGAATTTGATGCACTCTAGGGGAATAAATTTTAATGTTATCAATATGTCACATTTTATAGTCTTTTAGTATTGGTATATGTTAGCAATTTCATTTTCAAGTGAATTGCATTTTATTGCAATTTATCAGATTTTAGAATGCTATTTTGACATAGCCGGATGACCTAGTTCCCTCAGTTTTCAGTTTCTGTTCCAAATTACAACCTTGTAAGTCTATGTCTTAGTGAACTTTTGCCACAAATTTTAGGCCATTTGGAGTTTACTAGAACAAGTTATGGTTATTTTACCAATGCTGGATAGATTGCACTAAAATGGCAAACTTAGGTCATTTTTAGGTTATTTCAGATTCTAGCAGTTTTTATACCCGAATTGTGCAAGCATTTTGACTTGCTTATGGTCATTTTTGGGTTTTGATGTCTTCATAAGAGTTGTAGCTCTATGTCTAAGCTTTCCGTGGTATAAATTTCAGGTCATTTGGACCTGTTTTGAGTGAGTTATAGCCAAAATACTGACTGTTGTTCAAATGGTCAGTTTTCAGGTTTACAAAGTCACTAATCCGAATTTGGTCAGTTTTCATGTCACTTTCTAGACAGAATTTAGGTAGGCTTTCTTCATGAAAGTTAGCACATTTTGTGCCTAGTTTTACCTCCAATTGGCCTCATGTCAATTAGAGTGTCACACTTAGGGTTATAGGCTCATTTGCGTACTACCCTTTACATGTCTTTCAAACACTAAACCAATCACACAATCACCAACTATATATCTACTTCCCAAACCATTCTACACTTGTACCATACCATACTCATTCAATAGTTTACATTATAGCAACTTTGGGCAGAATAAAATGAGCTTACATACACCAAATACAACTCCTAATTTACAATATCCAAATGGTCAATTTTCAGGCCTTCTTTGCACTTAATCCGGATTTTGTCATTTTTCAAGCTACCTTGCAAGCAGAATTTTGGTAAGCTTCCTTCATGAAAGTTGGCACATTTTGTGCCTAGTTTCACCTCCAATTGGTCTCATACCAATTGGAGCCACACTCTTAAGGTTTTAATCCCAAAACACAAACTGCCCTATTACATTTTGTTTATACTCATCAAGATCACCTTTAACACTTACCAAACTTCACCTTCATGCCAATTCTGGTTTGTACCCTAACCTAAACATATTTTAAAACATATTGTTGATCATTTTGGTAGCTTACAATCACATTCAACATACACCATAAAGTGCAGAATTTGTCAAACTCAATTAGAACAATTTAATCACCTATTCATGCTCATTTACATGCCCAACCTCACACCATCACACATATACCCAAGCTGCCCTAACAACTATCACAATTCAATATTAATATTCCATAATCCAAATGTTAAATAACATCCTTATGGTTCACCCAACCAGGCTGTCGATCCATGCATTACATTCCCATAATTTCCAAGCATTCAAATTTCAATACACATTCACATATACTAAGTATACATCACCCAAATAATTTCTTATACACATAAACATTTAATCAATCCTTTAATCCACCATTTACAAGCAAAAATAAATTGTCTTCAAGGTGTTTCCATGGCTGCCAAAAGTACACATCCCCCTTTAAACATCAAACCTCAAAAATCTCTCCATAAATCAAACACCCATAGCATCCTTACAAACTTTAATTAAACAATAATAAAAAACACCAACTTACCTATTGATGAGGCTTGTTAAATCTTCACCAAACTCCCTTAAATTTAGTATCTACTTCTTCCTTGTGAGGTGGGGATCAAGATTAGTGAAGAAACTTTGGTGGTTGGAGGTGAAAATGGAGGAGATTTGGAAGCTTGAATAAATGCGGCAATGGAGGATTTGGAACTCTTCTTTTCGGCATGGAAGAATGGATGAAGATGGTGAAGTGTTTAGTGGAAGTACACGTGCCCATGTGATGTTTATTTAATCCCCAAAGTGCTCCACTCACCAATATTTAATTACATTTTAAGTTAAATGTGTTAATTACTCAATTTGAATCCCATTTTTGCTATTTACATTAGGTACCCCTAATTTAATGTTTCATTATATTTTTCAAGTGCAATATCATGTATTTTCAATGGAAATTTAGGTCAAAAGACAACTCTGGATGTCAAATGACCACAATGCCCCTGTTCGGGTTGCATTCTCGATTTTTCGGTAACACCAGGTTTTGTCCGTTTTTCGATTTCCCACTTTTCTTTGTACTAATTAATTAATTTTTCTTTGATATTTCTAATGATATTTATACTTCAATAGGTGTCTCTTTAAGTCTTAAAAAATATTTTCCAGGGTTCCCCGCGGTCCAAGGCTAGTCAACGGTCCACGTCGTGACTTGCCGGTGCGGTCACCCATCGCTAGGGTTCCCGGCTCGCTTAACTTGGTTACATTTATTTGCTATTATTTTTCCTTTGTTTTTTTTGTATTTTCTTTTCTTGTATTTCATTATTTTATGTCTCCTCACTCATATCAAAGTGTATTTCTAGGCATCCTAGCTGTCCGGACAACACTGGTCACCGGAACAGTAGAACACACTACTGAACATAGGGGTGTTACAGTGTTCATCAGATCCATAAAAGCAGCTGGAGCATTAGTTAACTTGAATGGCTTTACTAGAAACTCATAGTGGCCATATCGAGTTCTGAAAGTAGTTTTTGGAATAATCTGCTCTTGCACTTTCAACTGATAATAACCAGATCGCAAATCAATTTTGGAGAATACAGCTGTACCCTTCAACTGATCAAACAGATCATCAATGCGAGGCAATGGATATCTGTTCTTTATTGTCACCTTATTCAACTGCCAGTAGTCAATACATAAGTGAAGAGTGCCATCTTTCTTCTTAACAAACAATACTGGTGCTCTCCAAGGTGGCACACTAGGGCGGATGAAGCCCTTTTCAAGTAGTTATTGTAACTGTACCTTCAACTCCTTCAACTCTGCTAGTGCCATTCTGTATGGTGTTATGGAGATTGGATCCACACCAGGCATAATATTAATCTCAAATTGCACTTCTCTCTCTAGAGGTAATCTTAGCAATTCATTAGGAAACACATCTGAAAAGTCATATACTGTAGGGATGTCCCTCAATGCTGGACTCCCCACTTGGGTGTCTACCACATGTGCCAAGTATGCTTCACACCCCTTTCTGATCATTTTTACGCTAGTGCAAATTAAATGATGTTTGATGGCAATAGCTGCCTCTCCCCATGTATTACCACATCACTGTACTGAGGGAGACCAAAAGTGACTATCTTCAATCTACAGTCAATCATGGCATGATGCCTGGCTAACCAATCCATGCCCAAGATGATATCATAATCTCTGAAGGGCATTTCAATGAGATCAGATAGAAAAGTATGCCCTTGGATCACCAAATGACAATCCCTATACATTCTATTAACCCTGACCTCTTGTCCTAGTGGACTTGTTATTAGCACCTCAAAGTTCATTTTTGTACATGGGACAGCAATGCAATCACTGATGCTAGCACTCACATAGGAGTGGGTAGAACCCGGATCAAATAACACAAACACATCTTGATTAAAAGTTGAGAAGGTACCATCCACAATATCAGATGTCTCAGCCTCTTTTCTCTGTCTCATTGCGTAGACTCTGACTGGAGCACTGCATTGCTTTGATTGATTCACTGTGCCTTGGCTACCTATTAGACCACCTCTACCCCTGCCTCTACCTCTGCTAGGTGGTTGTGAACCTCTGCTGACAGGATTTTGAACTGACCCTTCTGCAGTAGTAAGAGATGACCCAACTCTACGGGCACTGGTGCAGTCTTTAGCAAAGTGTCCTGTGCCTCCGCAGTTATAATAAGCTCCTGTGGCCTTGTAGCATACCCCACCATGATTTCCACCACAAGTTTCACATTAGCGGGGAGGGTAGGACCTTCTGGTAGTTTGCTGACCAAATGGAGGAGGTCTCTGTCCTGAAAATCTTCCCCTACCAGACTTTTTACCACCTCTGCTGTGTCCCCTAAAGTTCTTTCTCTTTCCAGTAGGACCACTGGAACTCTGATCTATTGACTTCCCCTCTCTCTCTTTTTCTGTCTTCTCTGATTTCTTTTTCTCTAGGGCTGTTTCTGACTCAATTCTTTCTAATTCCAATGCTTGAGAAATGAGCTCAGAGAAGTTAGTATGTTTGAATTCGACCACCTGTAATCTGATACTAGGCTTCGAGCTGGTTTCAAACCTCTTACATCTTTCTCTGCTGGTAGAAAGGAGGCTTCCTGCATAGTGGCTCAGGCGGGAAAATTCTCTTTCATATTCTGCCACTGATCTACTTCCTTGTTTCAAACTTAAGAACTCCTGTTGCTTCTGGTCCACATAGGCATCTGGGATATATTTTTGTCTAAACTCCCAAAGAAAGTCATCCCAAATTAGTACTGGAGGTTCCACCAAACTATGAGGAATGAATTTCCACCAGTCATATGCATCCCCCTGTAGTAGTAACACTAAATACTCAAATCTGAGCTCCTCTGTATAGTGTAGTTTCTTGAACACCCTATCCATTCTCTCCAACCATTGTTCTTCCTTTAGTGGATCTACTGTCCCCTTGAACTCAGTAGCCACATATTTCATCAGCTTGTCGTACTGCCTAGCTGAAGGTTGTGGTTGTACCATTGGTGTCTGCAGTGGGGCTTGAGTAGGCATGTTACCAGCCATCTGTTGGAATATTGCAGTCATCTGCTGAGCAAACTGAGCAGGGAACTGTGGTACTAAAGGGACTGGTGCAGCTGATCCACTCACATTGTGAAGGGCTGGGCCTTCCCCTTGCACCTCAGCCTCTATTGACTGATCGACTGAACGGTCCCCTTCTTCCATAGTCAATTAGAGGATCTTAGACCTCCTGAACAAATAACACAAGGGGATTTCCTCCTGTTAGTGCATATTTATAATGTAATGTACGGTATGTATCAAACAATGACATTGAGCAGTTGTACTATGAAGAAAAAATATTCAAATAACAGGTCAAAACAGAATTTAAAAACTAGCTCTGATACCACTAAAACATGTTACACCCTACCCCTCTGTAAGGCATAACATGATCCCGTAGTACACCTAATGAATTATCAAACTTCGCCTACTGATAACTCATTAAATATTCTACAAGGGATTTTACACATTTTCTTATTTCTTTTTACAGTGGTGAGCACTTTTGACAAGTGTTAAATTTTTTTTTTTTTACTGAAGTGAAACCAAATAACAAATCTGAGTATCAGTAATTTCTATAAAAATTTTGGCAGAGTACCATCTGTATTTTGAATAAAACAGTTCTTCAAAAACCTGTAAAAAGCACTTCTAATATATATTTCTTCAATCCCAAACTCCAATAAATTTCTCAACATTTGTCAACTCAATTCAACATCAATTTTCCAGTGTTTCCAAAAGCTGAGATAAGAGAAATATGTTACAATATTTTAACAAGCCAAAATAATTTACAATTTTAGTTTACAGCTGATCAAGACTAAGTATAATATATACATACAGAGCACATATATTACAACAAAAACTACAAAAAGATGGTATACTCAATGTACACAGCGAAATCTCAAAATGTAGCACAAGCAGCCTACTCTGCTGCTCTGTCCGTCTGTCTACCTGCGACAGCAATGAAAAAGCTATTGCTGAGTCAATGTCTCAGTGGTGCACAACATTAAGAAAATGCAATTTAAAACCATAAACCATAAATCATATGAACTGTGGATACTTAAAATCATAGTTAAATTCAAAAGATAGTGAATGTCATAAAGAATTAAACTCCATTTCACAATATCACAATAAATATCAATAAATCACACACACAGCTTAATCATGTTTCCAAATTCCAATTCGTCCCAAAAGCCGATAGCTAATGAGGAATAACATAGCTAGCTAGCAAATAAATGAGTACTCATCCTCTTCGTCCTCAACTGACACACACCTCAACACTTCAGTCAGAGAGGGAATTCAAAGTCAATTCATCCCACTAGACAAGCTAGCGAGGAATTCAATCAAATATACATGATAGATGAGGCTTCAAACCATTTGCAATATTTTTCAAGCAATAAGTATCCATCAAGTTTTCATTCAAACAAATTTTCACAATTTAAAACAATAACATACAAATAGTCATAATTTATTTCAATTGAAAAATTCAAAAGAAATAACTGTTGTGCACAAACCTCTGAAGTGTAACCTCTTGGCCTTGACTCAGTGTTGCCTTCCTCTTCCCTGAGTCTTTGCTAACTGAAACACACAATTTAACGTGTTTCAGTGCCCATTTAAACTGTCTCTGACAATAAGGTTCAATAATTAATTTATTTAATTCTATTGCTTTCCTTAGTCAACCTATAATGTTGACCCTTAATGCACTTTAGTGGAATAAATTTTAATGTTACCAATATGTCACATTTTATAGTCCTTTAGTGTTGATACATGTTACCAAATTCATTTTCAAGTGTGTTGCATTTCATTGCAATTTATCGGATTTCGATATGCTATTTTGACCTAGCCGGACGACCTAGTTCCCTCGGCTTTTGGTTTCTGGTCCGACTTAGAAACTTGTAGGTCTATGTCTTAGTGAACTTTTGCCACAAATTTTAGGTTATTTGGAGTTTACTAGACTAAGTTATGGTCATTTTACTATTGCTGGTCAGATTGCACTAAAATGACAAACTTAGGTCATTTTTAGGTCATTTCCGATTCTGGCAGTTTTTATACCCGAAATTGTGCAAGCATTTTGACTTGCTTATGATCATTTCTGACTTTTGGTGTCTTCATAAAAGTTGTAGCTCTACGTGTAATCTATCCATGATAAAAAGTTCAAGTCATTTGGACTTGTTTTGTGTGATTTATGGCCAAAACACTAACTGCTGTCCAAATGGTCAATTTTCAGGTTTGCAAAGTCATAATTAGGATTTGGTCAATTCTCACATCACTTTTTGGACAGAATTTAGGTAGGCTTTCTTCATAAAAGTTGGCACATTTTGTGCCTAGTTTCACCTTCAATTGGCCTCATACCAATTGGAGTCACACACTTAGGGTTATAGGCTCATTTGCACACTGCCCTTTACATGCCTCTTAAACACCAAATCAAACACATTTTTACCAACTACATTTTCACTTCCCCAAACCATTCTGCACTTGGAATTAACCATAACCATTCATTTCTTTACATTATAAGTCAACTTGGACAGAATATAACGATTTCACAATGCACCAAATGCAACCATAATTCACAAGGTCCAAACCCTACAATATATACACATAAACTCTCCTAAATATTACACATTACCTCTATCATCAAATTACACATTTATTCTCTACTCAATCATACACATAAGCTGCCACTTCTAGTACCATAGTTCAACAACCTTTTCATGAATTTAAACACTTCAATCTTTAACATAAGGCTTCCAAAAAATACACATACATATCAAACTTCCATTTTCACTTTTCAAGCTTACCATTCAAACTTTATACATGGAATTCAACTTCAATACATATAAGCACTTAATTCAAATCTGAAACTACCATTTACATGTAGATAAAAGTTACACATATTGAACTACCATGGCTACCGAAGTTTAATATCATCCTAACCCATCAAACTTCAACTTTCCTTCCATAAATCCATTCACCACAACACCCACACAAGCTTTAATGGAGAAAGGATGAAGAAATGGACATGTACTGAAGGAACGGAAGCGTGAAAAACACAAGTTTATACCATTGAATTCAAAAATTTTCACCTAGGGTCACATGCATCATGCAAGATTTATTTTTATCTATTTGATTTCAATGATAAACAACATATTAAAACTCTTTTAATATTTTTTTTGGATCTGTATTTTCCATTTAAGATTTTAAAATTAATCAGATTAATTTTAGAACCCTAGATTAAATCAAGAACGATTACACTAACCTCTTGATGCACTGCAGCGTGTCTGCGCCTTTGAGATTCATCTTCAGGACACCAGATGTTGTCCCTCTAGCTTGTCCACACCAAGAACACCTATGGCAGCCCTTGAACAGCTTCTAAAGCCTTTTCTATTAATTAGAAATTCAAGTTCTGGCTTTTAAGAGATTAGAGATGTAAACAGGACACTAGAAACAATTTCTAGTGTTCTTAATTCAAGAGATTGATGGCTAATCTCTTTGAATTGATAAGAGATGAAGAAGAAGAGATAAAAACCCTCAAAGTGGCGTGACAAAGGAGTGTGGCTGCTGGTTGTTTTTTCTTTTCATAACCACACTTAAATAGCTAGGTTAACACATTAAACCCTTGTCACATGTCACCCTTTGATTAGCTCTAGGTTTAAGTGACCCAATCACATTGTGCCAAGTGTCAAACCTATATTTAATCTTGATTTTAATCATCTTACATGATTAAAAAAACATTTGGCAAGCTTATGTGTAATCCCATGTGTCACCATCTCATGGTGCCACGTGTCTGTAATGAAATGACCAAAATGCCCCTGTGTCTTAATTTTGAGTTCTCAACCCAAAATAATTATTTTTCTTCTTCTAATTAATTTATATCAAATATAAATTAATTAATTAATCTCTATTAATTAATTTCACATTAATTAAATTCATATTTAAACACTTTAAATATAAATTTAACTTATATTATACATCCAATAATCTAGATTTGGTTTCAAGTCATGCTAGGGACTTTGCAATCTAATTGCAAACCAAACCTATTTAATTAATCAATTAATCTCTTTAATTAATTAATTAAATCATATTTAATTAGGTGATAACTTGTGTATGTGTGTGACTTACTAGGCTCATCACTAATTGGCAATGAGAAATGATATCAACTCTTAATATCATCAGAACTCTTTCTTACCATAAATGATTTCTCTAAATCATTTTATGCACCTCATAGACCATGGTTAACACCTAGCATAGCATGCCATGGCCACCAAATTAGTAATAAGGTTTACCTTAAATGAACCTATAATCATATGTTACCATGCACTAGAATCTCTCTGTTATAAAATCCCAACTCAAGCTGGAGTCATGGTTTATGTCAAACTCCATTTGCTATGAATATTATGTTCTCTTTTAATTCCAGTTCTTGATTAAAAAGATTTTCTCATCAGAAACTCTTTTCTGAATAAATCTATCTGTCCTGGCCAGGAACTTGAAACATCAAGAACAATCAAATGAACATAGGATTTTATCTCTATTTACTTAGAGGAACAGATTCCATCTTGATCAACACCTACCTCCATATATAACTAGTAGGAGCCAACAGATGCCCATATACCCATACATAGTACAAGTATGAAAGCAGTATCAAACTCAAACTACCTATATACAAGATAACTGTGCTATCTCAGGTCTAAAGATTATATGCAATGATATGATTTATGACAAAACATTGACAAGAGTAAACTCCATGTGCTTGTCATAAGTGTCACTGGTTCGGCCTACTTATCATTTATAAGTGCCTATCATGTTTGTTATATGGCATGAGACTCACCATTCCATCTTATTTATATCTCATATAAATAACTTGGGAACAAACATGAATACAATCTTTCTAGATAAGTCATGTCCATATTATGAAGTATCCTCGATTGTGAACCTATTTATGATACTTTGTGAAAGAAATATTGTCACTCATATTCTTAACAACTTAAGAATAATATTTCTAACAAAATATCAATGGACCTTTTCTATTACACATAAATATATTATGTAAACGGAAAAGTAGAAATGCCTTTTTATTAATAAAAATATGTACAAGATACATACTAAATGATATGCTCTAGGGCATACTACTAACATGTACCTCAAGTGGACTTCCTCAAAACTCCACCAAATTCCTTATTTCTTGTTCCCTCAGTGCTACCCAAGGTGTGGTGGTCAAATTTAATGAAGATAAGTAGAAGAAATTTGGCTTGAAAATGGGTGGAGTGTACCATACATGTGGACGGCCATGGGAGCTTTCTTTGGGAGGGTTTTGGCTGGTGTGATTTCTGAAGGTTGAAGATGAAGTTTAATCTATCCAAATGCTTAATAAGGTGTCCCACAATGTAAGTTGGTGGAGCACTAACTTTAGGAAATGATTTATTTATTCAAAGTTTCCAAAATTTTCAAGTTTGCCTCATTACTTCCACTATTTACATTATGTACTATATTTTTATTTTTCATGATCTTTTCAAAGTGTAATACCACTTATTTTTAATTGAAATTGAGGTCAAAAGTCAACTTGGGGTGTCAATTGACCACAATGCCCCAATTCAGGTTGTATTCTCTATTTTTCGGTAACACCGAGTTTTGTCGGTTTCTCGATTTCTCGTTTTTCTTTGTACTAATTATTTATTTATTTTTTTTAAATTTCTAATGTTATTTATACTTCAATAGATGTTTATTTAAGTCTTAAAAATATTTTTCAGGGTTCCCTGCAGTCCAGGGCTAGTCAACGGTCCATGCCACAACTTTCCGGTACGGTCACCCATCGCTACGGTTTCCGGCTTGTTTAACTTGATTACATTTCATTGCTATTATTTTTCCTTTGCTTTTTTTTATATTTTCTTTTCCTGTATTTCATTATTTTATGTCTCCTCAATAACATTTAAATGTAGTTCTAGGCATCCTAGCTGTCCAGATAGACAATGGTTACCGAAACAGTAGAACGCACTACCGAACATAGGGGTGTTACAAATAAAGTAAGATAAGTTAAGGTGCTCCGGCACCGAATGTAGCACGCCTTGCTCGGCTACACTGTAGTTGGGTAAGAGGTGTCAATTGATGATTCATTTCCTGATGAGCAATTACTTGCATTCTCCAAGTCTTTATGGTACGCTGACTTTGTTAATTTTCTTGTGTGCATGGTACTGCCTCCAAACATAACTTATCAGCAAAGGAAGAAATTCCTACATAATGTGAGATATTACTTATGGGAGGAACCTCTACTGTATAAGAGATGTAATAATGGGCTGATAAGAAGATGCATGCCAGAGGAAGATATGGAAAGTATTATTTATCACAGCCATTCATCACTATATGGAGGACATTTCGGCACCTCAAAAATCGCAGCCAAGATTTTGCCAGCAGGGTTTTTCTGGTCACATTTGTTTAAAGATGTAAGATCCTTTGTGCTAAATTGTTATCAACGCCAAAGAACAGGTAACAGTTCAAGAAGGAATAAAATGCCACTGCATGGTATACTTGAGATAGAATTGTTTGATGTATGGGGAATAGACTTCGTGGGCTCGTTTCCCTATTCCCGTGGAAATAAATACATTCTGGTTGGAGTTGATTATGTGTAACACCCCTAAATTCGGTAGTGCGTTCTACTGTTCCGGTGACCAGTGTTGTCCGGACAGCTAGGATGCCTAGAACTACACTTCGTTATAATTGAGGAGACATAAAATAATGAAATGCAACAAAAGAATACACAAGAAAAACAAAAGAAAAATAATAGCAAAGAAATGTAATCAAGTTAAGCTAGCTGAGAACCCTAGCGATGGGTGACCGCACCGAGAAGTCACGGCGTGGACCGTTGACTAGCCCTGGTGTAACACCCTCTCGGTAGCAACTCCGTACATTCTACTGTTCCGGTGACCGGTGTCGGTCTGGACAGCTAGAACGTGCGGAAAAATATTTAAACTAAAGTCAGGAACCATAATTAACTCAAATATTAATAAGAAAAATTTAGGAAAAATTTTTGAAATAAAATACAACCAAGTTAAACGAGCCGGTGCCCAAGCGATGGGTAACCAGAGTGAAGTTGCGGTTCTCGCAACGAGGAGCCCTAAACCCGGGGAAAAATTCATAAAATAATTTTTGGGACTCCAGAGAAGGGTCATTGAGGTTCCTATGGCATTAGAATGCCAAGAAAATATTTAGAAAAATTTTTGAATCGGTATAGACAATTTTGACCCGTTAAGCCAAACGGAGGGCATTTTGGTCATTTCGCCTTCAGAGACGATTTTTGGCCGACTTGTCCAGTTGAGTAAATAATTATTATGACATAAAATATGAATTAAGGTTGATGAAAATTTAATTTAATGTTAGTAGAAAAGAAAAGAAAAGAAAAATAAAGAAAATTAGGGATAATGACATCACATGATGTCATTATCTTACTCCCAACCAATCACAAGTTAACAAGCATTATCTTACTCCCAACCAATCACAAGTTAACAAGCATTCTTAAAACATTTAAAAGATACAAAATGGACCAAAAATTCTGGTCATCTTCTTCTTCTTCATCCTCAAAACGTGACCTCTCTTCCATAGGCCTCCATAAAAATTTCTTGCATCACTTCCATTTTCCCATGAATTTCCACTATAAAACCCTAGACACCTTTCATTAAAACTTGTCCATACCTCTTGGGGAAGTGTTTGGCAGCCTAGAAAAGGAAGGAAAGTGAAGTTTGAGCTTGGAAAATTCTGCCCTACAAGAGGTTAGTGCACTTATACACCTTAAGCTCTTTATTTCCATGTTAGTGACTTTAATTGAGTAAGAATTGGTGAATTAAATGAACCAAATATATGTGTATGTCCACCATGAATTTCGGTAGCCCTAAGGAAGGACCAATGATGGAGTGTTTTTGATGGTTTTAATGGACTTAAAATGAATTAGAGATTATGTTTAAGGTGTATATACACATATAGAATGAATGAAAGTGCTTAACTAGGTGTATGGGTGAATTGAAAGGGAAAATTAGGGTTTTGGGAGTGAAAAATTGGACTTGGCTTATGAAATGATTAATGGACATTCTAATGGTCAATTAGTGACCATTTGAGGCAAGTTAATCATAATTTGTAGTGAGCTAATGTATGGCAAATTGAAATGGGAAGGCTGCCTAGAGACAGCAGCAATGAGGCTATGATTCCAGCCCATTTAGACAGCCATAACTTTGGCTGTGTAGGTCTAATTTGTGTTGGGCCAATTGGACATGAAGTTAGACTTATAATGGCACAATTTTGCTGAAGAAACCATGCCCAAAAGACCAAAGCAAGTGGACCAAAAGTTGGCCCCAATCTGGATACCCTGCAACAGCACCTGCAGAAATGACCAAATGAACAGTAACTGTTCATTTGGCCATAACTCACTGTAGATATGGTCAATTGACCAGAAATTTTTACAGAAATAAGTTAAGACATATACAAACAACTTTCATGAAGAAACCTACTCCAAATTATGACCAGAACCTATCCAACAAGACAGTGGCAGTCACTGTTCATGGTACTATAGATTTGGTAATTCTGCAGTTTTTCCAATCCGGCCAGCTGTGGTTTTTGGACCATAAATGGAGCTACAAAACTCTAAATGGAGTGATTTAGAAAAATAAATTCAACTAGACAAAATAAGTAACAACTTTCATGTTTACCATTTCCTCAAATTCCCACTGGAACAGTGCTTAATGGAACAGTAAAGTTAGGCTTCAAAAACTGAAAATTCTGCTTCCCTTGGTTTAAGTTTAGAAATGGTATTAATGCTTAATGCCAACAAGTTTTGACCATGAATAGATAAGACCCATATCTACAAGTCTTATGAAGACACCAAAGACCAGAAATGACCATAAGCAAGTCAAACAGCTTGCACAAGTTCGGGTCCAAAAACTGGCCGAACCAAAATTGACCTAAAGTGACCAATTTTGATGCAATTTGATCAGCAATAGTAAAATGACCATAACTTGGTCTTCATAACTCAGAATGACCTGAAATTTTGTGCCGCGTGCAATAAGACATAGATCTACAAGTTTATAGTTTCAACCGAAACCTGAAAACTGAGGAAACTAGGTTATCCGGCTAGGTCAAACTAGTATCCCAGAATCCAGCAAATTGCAAGAAAATGCAGTATACACGGAAATGAACTTGGTAACATGTACCGACTCTAAAATACTATCGAATGTGACATATTAATAACATTAAAACCTAATTTACCTAGAATGCATCGAGGGTCGACACCTTAGGTTGACTAAGTAAATATTAGAATTCAGTGAATTAATTATCAAGCATTATCGTTAGAGACAGTTTAAATGAGTACTGAAACACTTCAAATTGTGTTTCTCAGTTAGCAAAGACTCAGGGAAAGGGAAAGAAACACTGAGTCAAGGCCAGGAGACAGTTATTAGAGGTTTGTGCACAATAATTAATTCTTTTGAATTTTTCAATTGGAATAAATTATGATTATTTGTATTGTTTTAAATTGTGTTTGTGCACAACAGTTATTTCTTTTGAATTTTTCAATTGAAATAAATTATGACTATTTGTATATTATTGTTTTCAATTATGGAAATGTGTTTGAATGGATACATATTTCTTGAAAAGCATTGTAAATAGTTTGAAACTGTGGAAAAATTCATTTAGTGTGATTTGTGAAAATTTGAAGTTAATTATGAATTGTGTTGCCATTTTGTGAATGAATTTATGACTTTAGAAATTTATTGGATTCTCACGAATCATTTGAATAAAATGTTTGGAATTGATTTTGTGTTCACACTTAGCATGACAGTATCATATCATTCCTTCTTCATTTATGGGGTTGTGATCGTTTATTTTCCTTCTCCATTTATGGAGTCGTGATCGTTTATTTTTCTCCCTCTCTGGTTTACCAGTTGAGGTGATCGGATGAGTACTCATTATATAGCTGGCTCCCTTCCTCATTGATTTCGATTAGTGGGGTTGTGATTGCTTTGTCGTAGTGTACAACGCGGCATTGATCGGAAATTTTGTGTCATGGCTTAAGTTGTGAATGAATTGGCAACACTGTTTTCTTAAATTATTCGACTAAATTGTGTTATTATGCGATTTGATAATTTGTGAAATGGAGTTTAAATTCTTATTGACATTCATTGTCTTTTGAATTTAACCATATTTTGACTATTGAGATTTATTGTGATATTGTGAAATGGAGTTTAAATTCTTATTGACATTCACTGTCTTTTGAATTTAACTATGTTTTGATTACTGAGATTTAATGTGATATTATGTTAAAATCCTTATGACATTCATTGTCTTGAATTTAACTATGGTTTTATGTATCCATCATTTATATGATTTATGAATTGCGATTTAAAGTTGTATTTGGTTAATGTTGTGCACCACTGAGACATTGTCTCAGCGATAGCTTTTCATTGCTGTCGCAGGTAGACAGATTGACAAGGCAGCAGATTAGGCTGCTAGTACTACACTGAGAGATCATCGGGTATATTGAGTATACCACATTTTGCATTTTGTACTGTAATGTACGTTCACTGTATGTATATATTGTTCTTGGTTTTGAGCAGTTGTAAATTAAAATTGTACATTGAAGGTGTAAAGTAAATGATGAGTTATTTTGGCTTGTAAAAATTATATTGTATTTCTTTAATCTCAGTCCTTAAAAAAATTATTGCGAATTTGAGTTGAAAAACGTATTGTGTTGAATTATGTTGGAGTTTGAGATTGAGAAAAATATTGAAGTGCTTTTTACAGGTTTTTGAAGAACTGTTTTGTCCAAAATACAGATGGCACTCTGCCAAAATTTTTACAGAAATTATTAATAATTCAAATGTGTTAGCTCTTTCACTTAAGTTCAAACAAATTTTTAACACCTGTAAATAGTGCTCGCCGCTGTAAAAAGAAGTAAGAAAAGTTTTAAAATCCCTTGAAGTGTATTTAATGGGTTATCAGTAGACGAAGTTGGTAATTCATTAGGTATACTACGGGATCATGTTATGCCTTACAGAGAGGTAGGGTGTGACATTATGTGTCAAAATGGGTAGAAGCAATTGCGACACCAACCAACGATGCTAGAGTAGTCACAAGGTTCGTTAAGAAGAACATCTTCACAAGATTTGGCACACCACAAGCAATAATCAGTGATGGAGGAAGTCACTTCTGCAATCAACAATTCGAAACACTACTAAAAAAGTATGGAGTGACTCACAAGGTGGCCACAACTTATCATCCTCAAACCAGCGGTCAAGTAGAAATTTTAAACAGGGAACTGAAGAAGATTCTGGAGAAAACTATAAAAAGGTCCAGGAAGGACTGGTGCATGAAGTTAGATAATGAACTATGGGCATACCGCACTGCATATAAAACCCCAATTGGCACAACACCCTTCTGACTGGTTTATGGAAAGTCATGCCATCTCCCTGCTGAACTTTAGCATATGGCTTACTGGGCAATTCAGGTACTAAACTTTGACCTCAAGGCTGCTGGTGAGACAAGACTCCTACAACTGAATGAGTTGGAAGAAATCCAACAAGATGCATACGAAAACACCAAAATTTTCAAGGATAAGACCAAGACATGGCATGACGGACGCATAGTAAGGAAATAAATAAAGGAAGGAGATCTTGTCCTCTTATTCAACTCTAGATTGAAACTCTTTCCAGGTAAACTTAAATCAAGATGGTCCGGACCTTTCAAGGTCACCCAAATCTTCCCACACGGAGCAGTAGAAGTGTGGAGCGAAACCTCAGGTGCATTTAAGGTCAATAGACAAAGGCTGAAGCCTTACTTTCAAGTAGAACCTATAGAAATGGGAGTCAATTATACCCTCGACCATCCTACCGACAGATAATAAACAAGTAAAGTCCAGCTAAAGACTATAAATGAGCGCTTTTTGGGAGGCAACCCAAAATTTTTTTCTAAACTTTTATTTTTTTCTCCTTTTAACATTGATTTTTGTTTCATACTTATTCGCATTTCATTTTGTAGGATTTTTGGAAAGGGGAATAGAGATCAAGAGAGGGAAGAAATCACCAAGTCAAAACGACAAAAGGGAAATTTGGAGAAAACCAGGGAAGTAGCTCTATTGCTAAACTTTATATCAATTTCATGTATTGTGATGATAAAAATTCTTCATTTGATGAAAATTTGGAAAATCAGAAAATTACACGGGTCATGTACTGGTTTTGCACAGGTTGTGAAACTTTCTGGAAGTCCATAAATTTCCTGCATTTTTAACTCTGAGCGAGACAGAATGTGACACCCCTTACCCATCTACAGTGTAGCCGAGCAAGATATGCCACACAGTGTACCGGAACACCCTATTTTAATTCAATCATTTTTACCACACAGTGTACCGGAACACCCTATTTTAATTCAATCATTTTTATTCTTCCTAATTTATTATTATTTTTTTTTCATAGTTATGGAGTACAATTTGTGAAATATAATTCATTTCAGTCATTTACTGAAATCATAAATTTATTTGAGGTTTCACAAATTTTATAGAAAATCCGGTAGAGTACCGGCTAAAAATGGATAAAACAATTCTTCGGCACCTGAGAAAAACACTTCCAATATGTTTTCAGTCATTCCCAAACTTCAATTCATCAACAATGTCTCAACATTTTTCAACAATATTTCCATTTTCCATTCATTCATTTCACATAATATTCATATACAAGTCATAAATAAATATTCAATGTTCCATTCATAAACACAATTTCCACTATTTACATTAATATCAAAATACATTACATAAGTCTTAATTATACATGAGAAAATAAAAGTTTGATTACATAATACCAAAATGAAACCTAGTGTCCTACCAATGCACTAAAGACGGTGAGGTGACACAGACACAATGCAGAGCTGCAGAAGGTCTCACCCAGTATGTGGTCTACTGGGCTCTCGGTCGGTCTCTCCAAAACCTACGCGCGGCAAAAGCAACGCGCTAAGCAATAATGCTTAGTGGTGCCAATAATAAAATGAAAAGAAATAACAAAAAATAAATATGCAGTGCATGTCCTGATGTCTTATGCAGACAAATTTTTTATCATTATTGGTAATCATATTTATTTTGTACTTGTTATATTTATAATTTCATTAAATTTTATTTACTTTCATTTTTGGTTGCCCAAGTAACCTATACTGGACGACTGGATTGGATAAACGGGTAAACTGGCACTGGGTATCAAGTACCTCGGGCCGTCACACCATCGGTCACATATGTATCTCCCGGTGTACATGTAATGTAGCTAATAAGCTGTAATAACATTAGGCACAAGGCCAAGTATCAACACAATGTCAGAATGGCTAAAAGCCATGAAATCACAGAATGGCATAATGCCATGTGCAGTACTTTTAACTGAACCCTATTGGCATGCCAACCTATCCAAACCAATCTTGCTAGGTGTACTAGGGCATGTTACACTTTTAAACTTTACAATTCTTGAAATTTATGTTTAGGTGTTACTATTCATTTTATTAGTCAACTAAAATGTTGACTTTTGCATTGACAATAGGTATATTGCTTTAAATATCATCAACATACCACATTTTGCATTTTAAATTTGTTGGTATTGGTTGCCAATACCAATTCTAAGCTTAAAGTTAATTGGACAAAATTTTCAATTTTCAAGCTTTGGGTTTACTGTTCCATTGGTCATTTTTACAGTGGGAATTTGGCAAAATAATCAGCATGAAAGTTGTTCCTTATTTTGTATAGTTGAATTTCTTTTTTTGAATCACTCCATTTGGAGTTTTGTAGATCAAGTTATGTCCCGAAGACCACAACTAGCCGGATTGAAAGTTTGACAAGAATTTATGGACAAACCAAATCTACAGTGTTATGAACAGTGACTGCAACTCACTTTTTGACTATGTTCTGGTCATAATTTGGGTTAGGTTTCGTCATGAAAGTTGTTGGCCTATATCTCAGCTTGTTGCTGGTAAAATTTCAAGTCAATTGGACCTTTCTACATTGAGTTATAGCCAAATGACCAAACACTATTCATTTGGTCATTTTGCCCAGGCAGACTGCAGGTCACCGGGATTAGGGCAAGCTTTTGGTCCACTTGATTTGATTTTATGGGCATAGTTTCTTCACCAAAGTTGTGCCATTATGTGTCTAGTTTCATGTCCAACTGGCCTTGCACCAATTGAACCTCTACAATTCAAGTTATGGCTGCCCAAACCTGCTAGACTCATACTCAGTCCTGCAGGTCAGCTAAGGTAGCTCACCTAAACTCAAATCCAATATCCTTACTCACTTCAATTCCTTCTCACACACATTCAAATGGTCACTAATTGACCATTACAAGGTTAATAAACCATTACATGAGTAAACCCTATTGTTATTAAGTGTCCACATTTTTCATGTTCTTGCATGCCTAAACTTTGTATTTCACTTACACAACTAGGTTCAATCACTCATTTAATACCAAGGGCAGCCCATGAACTACTTTACTTCAGGCAAACTCATCAACCCTAATCAACCCTAAGCTGCCAAAATTATAGGGAATAAATACACATAATTTTTATTTTGTTTTTCTTACATTTTATACTTATCTCATGGTATTAAGCATGAATTAAGTAAAAATAATAAGAGTTTGGACACTAACCTTTAATGGAGTAAATTTTCAAGCTTGCAAAAGCTCTTCTTTATCACTTCTTTTTGCTGCCTTAACCTTGCCCAAGGTGCAAAGATAATTTTTTATGAAAGGTTTAAGAGGTTTTATGAGGGAAATTGAAGGGAATCAAAGCTTAAAGAAAGAAAAAGCTGTGGAGGAAGAGAGAAGAGTACAGCAACAAGAGAGGAGGAAGAGAAATCAAACTGTTTCTTTCATTTTCTGCCCCATTTATTCATTTTAAATGGGTTGTAGCCATGTGTCACCATGTAATATGGTGATGGCACACTAATGACATCATGTGACGTCATAAATTCTCATTTAATTAATTTTTTTTCTTTTCTTTTCTACTTATTTTCAATTCAATTTTTAGTAATATTTATTCACATTTTATGTCATAATAATTATTTACTTAATTGGACAAGTCGGCCAAAAATCATCTCTGAAGACGAAATGACCAAAATGCCCTCCGTTTGGCTTATTGAGCCAAAATTGTCTGTACCAATTGAAAAATTTTTCTAAGAATTTCCCTGGCATTTTAATACCATAGAAACCTCAATGACCCTTCTCTGGAGTCCTAAAAATTATTTTATGAATTTTTCCCTGGGTTTAGGGCTCCTAGTTGCGAGAACCGCGACTTCTCACTGGGTTACCCATCGCTAGGGCACCGGCTCATTTAACTTGGTTGTATTTTATTTCTAAAATTTTTCCTAAATTTTTCTTATTAATATTTGAGTTAATTATGGTTCCTCACTTTAGTTTAAATATTTTTTTGGACGTTCTAGCTGTCCGGACCGACACTGGTCACCAGAACAGTAGAATGTACGGAGTTGCTACAAGGAGGGTGTTACAACTCTTCCCCTCTAATTTAAATTTCATTCTCGAAATTTACCTGATGCAAACAGTTGAGGGAACTGTTGTCTCATCGTCTTTTCACTTTCCCAAGTTGCCTACTCGATGTTGTGGTGCCTCCAAAGCACTTTCACCAGTGGAATCTGCTTAATTCTCAACTCTTTCACTTCCCGAGCCAGGATCCGTATGGGTTCTTCTTCATATGTCAAATCCGGTTGTACTTCAATTTCTTCCATGGAGACATGTGAAGGATCTAAGCGGTATCTTCTTAGCATAGATACGTAGAACACATTGTAGATCTTGTCCAGCTCTGGTGGTAAAGCTAGCCTATAGGCCACTGGACCCACACGTTCAATGACTTCATATGGGCCAATGAACCTAGGGCTTAACTTACCTTTTCTTCCAAACCTCAGTACCTTCTTCCACGGTGACACCTTGAGGAACACTTTGTCACCAACTGTGTATTCTATTTCTTTTCTCTTCAAGTCGGCATAGGATTTCTGTCTGTGTGAGGCAACCTTCAGATTGGCTTTGATTAGTTTTACCTTCTCCTCAGTTTGTTTCACCAGGTTTGGCCCTACCAATTTATCTTCACCCAATTCAGTCCAGCACACTGGTGTTCTACATTTCCTCCCATACAGTGCTTCATATGGGGCCATTTGGATGCTAGCTTGGTAGCTATTATTATATGCAAATTCTGCCAGTGGGAGGTATCTATCCCAACTTCCCTCAAACTCAATGACACAACTCCTCAGCATATCCTCAAGGACCTGACATATATTTCATGTTATTATTTTCATTTCAGTTCAATATTTGTATTAGTTCAATTGGTTTCAATTGTTTACCTAGATTACTCTTTCTGATTGCCCATCCGTCTGAGGATGGAAAGCTGTGCTGAAGTGGAGTTGTGTACCCAAGGATTTATGCAACTTCTTCTAAAATCTCGATGTAAACCTTGGGTCTCGATCAGATATGATGGAAAGTGGGATTCCATGCAGTTTAACTATCTGACTGATATACAATTCTGCTAACTTCTCCAATGAGTAGTCACCCTTCGGCAGAAAAGTGTCGACTTCACAATCTATCTAATATCACCCATACTGCATCATGCTTCTTCTGGGTGAGAGGTAAACCACTTACAAAATCCATGGTGACTCGATCCCATTTCCATTCAGGTATGCGTATAGGTTGTAGCAAACCCGATGGAACTTGATGTTCACATGTTAAGCATTTAGTCACATAGTCAGCTATGTCCTTCTTCATACTAGGCCACCAATAATGAAGCTTTAGATCATGATACATTTTTGTACTTCCTGGGTGCATAGCATAAACACTGGTATGTGCCTCTTTCAGAATAATGGCCTTCAATTCCCTATCATCTGGTACACACAGTCTTCCTTTATAGTACAGACACCCATCTGCTTTCACCTCATAGTCAGTTGCTTTCCCTTCTGAGATTTTACTCATAGTAGTCATTAATTTCTCATCTATCTTTTGCTCATCTAAAATCTGTTGTAGCAGGTTTGGCCTCACTTGTAACTCAGCCAAAATAGCTCCATCTCGAGCCAAGGATAGACGGGTATTCAATGATCTCAAAGCTGTGATGGATTTTCTGCTCAAAGCATCTGCAACTACATTTGCCTTCCCAGGATGGTGGTCAATTACACAATCATAGTCCTTCAAGAACTCAATCCATCGCTTTTGTCTAAGGTTGAGCTCCTTCTGGGTTGGCAAGTATTTCAGACTCTTGTGGTCTGTGTAAATGTAGCACTTTTCACCATAGAAGTAGTGCCTCCATATCTTCAGTGCGAAGATAATTGCTACAAGCTCTAGATCATGGGTAGGGTAATTCTGTTCATGTGGCCTTAACTGCCTGGAAGCATAAGCGACCACCTTCCCCTCTTGCATCAATACACACCCAAACCCATTATGAGAGGCATCACTGCAGACTACAAAGTCCTTTCCCGACACTGGCTGTGTTAATACTGGTGCCTCTGTCAACATAGCCTTCAACTTTTCAAAACTAGTCTGGCACTTGTCATTCCAGTCAAATCTGACATTCTTGTGTAACAACTTGGTCATTGGAGCAGCTATTAAAGAAAATCCCTTCACAAATCTTCTGTAATACCCAGCTAGCCCTAAGAAACTTCTGACCTCAGTTGTATTACTGGGAGGCTTCCATTCCATCACTGCTTCTATTTTCTTGGGATCCACTCTAATCCCATCAGTTGACACTATGTGTCCAAGGAATGCAATCTCATTCAACCAAAAGTCACACTTGGACAACTTAGCATACAACTTCTTTTCTCTCAGGGTTTGCAGAACAATCCTTAAATGCTCATCATGTTCTTCCCTGGTCTTGGAATACACCAAAATATCATCAATAAAGACCACTACGAACCGATCTAGGTATGGATGGAAGATATGGTTCATAAGGTCCATGAATGCCGCTGGTGCATTTGTTAGGCCAAAAGGCATCACCAGAAACTCATAATGCCCATACCAGGTCCTGAATGCAGTCTTTGGCACTTCTACATCCTTCACCCTCAGCTGATGATACCCTGATCTGAGATTAATTTTGGAAAATACTCCTACTCCCTTCAACTGATCAAACAAATCGTCAATTCTTGGAAACAAATATTTATTCTTCACAGTCATTTTATGCAATTGTTGGTAATCGATGCACAACCTCAAAGTCCCATCCTTCTTTTTCACAAACAGCACTGGAGCTCCCCATGGTGACAGACTAGGGCGTATAGACCCCTTATCCAGTAACTCCTGTAACTAGATTTTCAGTTCCTTCAATTCTGTGGGTGCCATCCTATAAGGAGCAATAGAGATTGGTGATGTACCTGGCAGTATCTCGATAGCAAATTCAACTTTCCTTTCTGGTGGCAAGCCAGGCAATTCTTCAGGGAACACATCTGGGAAGTCTCTTACTGTGGGTATGTCACACAGATCTGGCTTAGCCTGCCTAGTATCTACCACATGTGCTAGGTAGGCTTAACAGCCTTTTCTCATCAGTTTTCTTGCAACTATTGCTGAAATTACATTGGACAAGAAATCTGTCCTTTCGCCCACAATTGTAATCTCATTACCCTCAGGAGTTTTCAAAGAAATCTTATTCAGTTTAGAATCAACCATTGCCTGATGACGTGATAACTAGTCCATTCCCAAAATCATGTCAAACTCATGGAAAGGTCACTCAATCAAGTATTCCAAGAATTCATACCCCTGAATCCTTAACGGGCAACCCTTGTACACTTTTTTCACCACTACACTGTGGCCCAATGGATTAGTGACCAAGATGTCTTGGTCACTCTCCCCTACTAATATCTCCCTTTCTACAGGTAGGTTGATGCAGATGTATGAATGAGTGGATCCTGAATCCACCAATGCATGCACAGATGTATTGTAGAGGGAGAACGTACCCCTGATGACGTCCGGGGCATCTTGCTCCTCCTGAGCTCTCATGGCATAGGCTCTGGCAGGTGGTCTGCCCTCAGGCCTCTCTGTTGGCTCAGGTGCAGGCCTCTGTGATGGTCCCTCTTCCTCAGATTTTCCAGATTTCCTACCCCTTTGTGGTGCAGGAGCAGGCCTCTCTGCTTGTATTGGAGCAGCTATAGTAGTTCTGCGTGGACAGTTTCTCATCTGATGCTCTGTCTACCCACACCTTAAGCAGGCACCAGTCACTCTCCAACACTCCCCCTTATGCCACTTCAGACAATGCGGACATGCAGAAGATGCTGGGGCTAGTCCCCTGAACCCCGTCCCTGGAGAGCTGCCCACTGATGTTGTGGACTGACCTCTCCTAGGGGTGAACTGTGGCCTGGGTCCCTGGGACTGACCTTGACCTTGTGGTTGACCTGAACTCTGTGCAGGTGGACCTTTGAACTTCTTTCCTGGTGTAAGAGATGAGCTAGACTGACCTGGGCCCCTCTTCTGTTGTCTCTCTCTTCTGGTCTGCTCACTTATTCTAACCTTTTCAACTTTTATTGCAGCTTCCACTAACTTGGTGAAGTCTATGATTCCCAAAGCAGTAATCATGATCTTTATGTTGTCATTTAATCCCTCTTCAAATCTATTACACCTTTTGGCCTCATTAGGGACTATCTCCCTTCCGTAGCGGCTCAATCTGACAAATTCCTTTTCATACTCGGCCACTATCAATTGTCTCTGCCTCAGGTTAATGAACTCCTTTTTTCTCTCTTCCAGGTATACACTACCCATATATTTCTTCTTAATTTTGAGAGGAAGAAGTCCAAAGTTATAACTTCTGGTTGCACTTCACTAGACACCGTATCCCACCATTCATATGCATCATCTTGCAACAGAGATATGGCATCTTCTAGGTTTTGCTCTGGAGTGCAGTGGAGTTATTTTAGAACTCTGCCTGTTCTGTTCAACCAATTTTCTGCTGCAATAGAATCATCTTCTCTCTTGCCAAAGAAATCCACTGCTCCAAATTTTCTCAGTCTTTCCAGATGTGATTTCTGCTGTGGAGGTGGTGGTGGTGGTGGCATTACCCCAGCCATTTGTCTGAATAATTCAGCCATTTGCTAGAGCATGGCCTGTGGAGACTGAGCAGGCTCTGCTGGAGCTGGTGGAGCAGGTTCTCCTCTACCCCCAGTCTTAGCTGCTACAGGTGGAGCATGACTCTCCACTTCCTCCTCAAATGCCCTCTGTGATATAGGGTCCATATCCTATTCAAAATAATAAAGACAAACAGATCTCTATTAGTGTCACCTCGACTCTTACAAATGCAATGCATGGTATGGACTGTAACACCCCTAAGTTCGATAGTGCGTTCTACTGCTCCGGTGACCAGTGTTGTCCGGACAGCTAGGATGCCTAGAACTACACTTCAATATGAGTGAGGAGACATAAAATAATGAAATACAAGAAAAGAAAATATAAGAAAAACAAAGGAAAAATAATAGTAAAGAAATGTGATCAAGTTAAGCGAGCCGGGAAACCTAACGATGGGTGACCGCACCGGGAAGTCACGGCGTGGACCGTTGACTAGCCCTGGACTGCGGGGAACCCTGGAAAACATTTTTAGGACATAAATAGACCCTTGTTGAAGAATAAATATCATTAGAAAGATCAAAGAAAAATTAAATAATTAGTACAAAGAAAAGTGAGAAATCGAAAAACAGACAAAATACGGTGTTACCGAAAAATCGGGAACGAATCTAACAGGGGCATTATGGTCATTTGACATCCCGAATTGTCTTTTGACCTAAATGTCCATTAAAAATAAATAGTATTACACTTAGAAAATAAAATGAAAAATTAATTTGGTGGTACCTAAAGAAAATAGCTAAAATCATGGGTTAAATGTGGAATAAGTGAAAGTTAACTTATAATATGATTTAATTTTAGTTAGTGGACCACTATAGGATTAATTAAACATGAAATATGGCTGATGTAGGTCCACTAACCACCTGAAATCTCATCTTCCTCATTTGCATTCAACATTGCCGTGAATGAGGTGAGAGGAAACTCCATAGCCATTTTTCATGCAAGCTTTCTTAACTCTCCATTTCAACTCCAATCCTTTAAGTTCCTTCACAAAAAATGGTCTACACATCACAAGGAAGATATTGATACCAATTTTGAGAAGTTTGGTGAAGGTTTAGCAAGTTACAATTAAAGGTAAGTTTGCATTTTTGAGAATTTTCTTGTTAAACTTTATGTTTATGTTATGGGTGTTAGTTTTGTGAAGGAAATTTTGAAGTTTAAATAGTTATTGAGATAGCCATTTTTGGACAGCCATGGGGTCACACATTTGATGATTTATTATGCATATAATTGATGAGAAATAATGTTGATCATGGTAAATTAATATCCTAATGAATTGTTTCACATATATATGGTGATTTTGGCACTTGGATGGGAATTGATGGATTGTAGGGCAATGTGGTGTTGAAGGACAATTTCGGCAGCCTTGGGGACACTTGAATAAATGTGTATATTCATGGGAGTGTTGGCAGAATTGTGGCATTAAGGAATAAAGGATATGTGTATGAAATTATTGTGTAAAGTGTATGTGAGAATTAGTGGTGTTTAGGTGTGTATGTAATGGTATTGAGATATTGTAAATGTGAATTATATTTGGTGTGTTGAGGGTAATGGTAATCTGCCCAAAATAATGTCAATGTAAAGTAGATTATACTATGGTTAATGTACCAAAACAGATTGGTAGGGAAGTAAACAAATTGCAAAGTAAATGTGTGTAGTTGATGTGTGTTAAGCAAAGTAATCAAGGGCAGTGTACATTTTAGCCTATAACCTTAAATGTGTAACCTCAATTGGTATGAGACCAATTGGAGGTGAAACTAGGCACAAAATGTGCCAACTTTCATTGAGAAAACATACCAAAATTCTGCTTGCAAGGTGACCTAAGAAAATGACCAATTCGGATTAGGTGCAATTAGGACCTGAAAAATGACCAATTGGGCAGCAGTGAGTGTTTAGGCCATAACTCACTCAAACCAGGTCCAATTGACCTGAAATTTTGACCAAGAATAGTTAAGACCCATACCTACAAGTCTTATGAAGACACCAAAGCCCAGAAATGACCATAAGCAAGTCAAACAACTTGCACAAGTTCGGGTCCAAAAACTGGCCGAACCAGAATTGACCAATTTGACCTAAAAATGACCTAATTTGATACCAATTGACCAGCAAGAGTGTAATGACCATAACTTGGTCTACTTAACTCGGATTGACCTGAAATTTTGCCCCGCGTGCAATAAGACCTAGATCTACAAGTTTGTAGTTTCGACCGAGACCCGAAAACCGAGGGAACTAGATCGTCCGGTTAGGTCAAACCAGTATCCCGGAATCCAGCAATTTGCACTAAAATGCACTAAACAAGGAAATGACTTTGGTAAAAAGTACCAAACCTAAAACCCTATCGAATGTGACATATTAACGACACTAAGACCTAATTTACCTAAAACGCAATGAGGGTTGGTATATTAGGTGATTAAGTGAATAATTGAGTTCAGTGCATTATTTACCAAACACCATCGATAGAGACAGTTTAATTTAGCACTGAAACACTTCAAATTGTGTTTCTCAGTTAACAAGGACTCAAAGCAAAGGAAGGAAACACGAGTCGGATCGAGACAGTCATCAGAGGTTTGTGCACAACTAGTTTTTAACTGATTTTATTTGAATATTTCATATGATTAAATGACATATTTTCTTATGTATTATCTTTAACAAGCATTGGATTTAATTCAATGATTACTGAAAATTGTTATAGTATGTATGAATTTAGCTTTGTGAAATGGTATCTCCACAAGTATTAAGCATTGTTATGGATTGAATAAATTATGTTTTGGAAAATTGTGATAGAACATGTTTTGAATTGTGATGGTAATTTTCATGGGAAAATGCAAATTTATGATTTGATTTGTGTTGAGCATAAAAATTATTGGATATTGGAATTGACTTTGAATCGAATTATATTGTGATTTATGCTCACTAAAAGGATTGTGATATTGTTTTATATCTCACTATAGATGCTTGACTAGGTTATTACCCGTCTCTCTCATTTGTTGAGAAGACAATGGAGTTAGTTGTGTTTTGATTACCATGGTACGTGCACAGGCTTAGATTTTCCTCTGATTTGAGGTTAGATCTAAGTTTATTTTATCGTTATGGCCCTTGCGGAAGATTCATTATTGTGATGGTATCAGGCACGATGATTCGACCTCCCCGACCATAGGGAGTTAGAATCTGATTCGACCTCCCCGACCATAGGGAGTTAGAATCACATCGAATATGGCCCTTTCGGATTAGTCTTGCATAGTTAGTGAGATAAAGAATGATTTTTGAGATAAAGAATGATTTTTGAGATAAAGAATGATTTTTGAGATAAAGAATGAGTTTCGAGATACAGTATGATTTTTGAGATACAGTATGATTTTTGAAATACATAATGATTTTTAAGATACAGAATGGCTTTTGAATGGTAAAGAATTTTGATTTCCATTATGGTTTATGTATAATTGATTTCGTTAGAATTATTTAAATGGTTAGTCATGATTTGATAAATTGAATTTTGTGATCAATGTCATTTATACAAATGATTTACATTATTGGCAATGAATATTTTGAGTTTTGGAATTTGATGAGTATTCAGATTCCCAAATTATTTGCTGTAAATTTTATCAATGTATATTGTACTATGTTTTAAATTATAGTTGTGCACCACTGAGTTCACCACTCAGCGATAGCTTTGTATCTTGTCATGAGTAAGAAGAGCATAGAGCAGTAAGTAAATTTCCTTGAAGATATATTCAGATCAGCTCCAGGTATATCATAGGTATACCCATGTACATAGGTTTTGATGTATGCATGTAATAATATGTATGTAAATTATTTGAGCAGTTGTATAGAAACTCTTGTAAAATATTTTGGTATGTAATTAAATGTAAATTATTGTAAATGTAAATTTGAGATTACATTTACTTGAATAGTTTTGTATTATATTTCTTGTATCTCATCTTTGAAAAATCATTATGGATTTGAGTTGAGAAAAATGTTGTGTTGAGAAATATGTTGGAGTTGAGATTTGCAAATACATATTGAAGTGCTTTTTGAGTTTTCAAGAACTGTTTTATCCAAAATACAGAGGGCACTCTGCCAAAATTTTCTGAAATTCCAAATAATTCAAATGTGTCAATTCTATCACTTGATTCAAAAGGTTTTAACACCTGTAAATAGTGCTCACCACTGTAAAAGAAGTAAGAAAAGTTTTGAAAATCCCTTGTAGTGTATTTAATGGGTTATCAGTAGACGGAGTTGGTAATTCATTAGGTATACTACGGGATCATGTTATGCCTTACAGAGGGGTAGGGTGTGACATGGACTCAATCTAGGCCCAGAAACGCCTAAACTGTGCTCTGATACCACTAAATGTGACATCCTTTACCCGTCTACAGTGTAGCCGAGCAAGATATGCCACACAGTGTACCGGAACACCCTATTTTAATTCAATCATTTTTATTCTTCCTAATTTATTATTATTTTTTTTCATAGTTATGGAGTACAATTTGTGAAATATAATTCATTTCAGCCATTTATTGGAATCATAAATTTATTTGAGGTTTCGCAAATTTTATAGAAAATCCGGTAGAGTACCGGCTAAAAATGGAGAAAACAGTTCTTCGACACCTGAGAAAAATACTTCCAATATGTTTTCAGTCATTCCCAAACTTCATTTCATCAACAATGTCTCAACATTTTTCAACAATATTTCCATTTCTCATTCATTCATTTCACATAATATTCATATACAAGTCATAAATAAATATTCAATGTTCCATTCATAAACACAATTTCCACTATTTACATTAATATCAAAATACATTACATAAGTCTTAATTATACATGAGAAAATAAAAGTTTGATTACATAATACCAAAATGAAACCTAGTGTCCTACCAATGCACTGAAGACGGTGAGGTGACATAGACACAATGCAGAGCTGCAGAAGGTCTCACCCAGTCTATGGTCTACTGGGCTCTCGGTCGGTCTCTCCAAAACCTACGCGTGGCAAAAGCAACGCGCTAAGCAATAATGCTAAGTGGTGCCAATAATAAAATAAAAAGAAATAACAGAAAATAAATATGCAGTGCATGTCCTGATGTCTTATGCAGACAATTTTTCGATCATTATTGGTAATCATATTTATTTTGTACTTGTTATATTCGTAATTTCATTAAATTTTATTTACTTTTACTTTTGGTTGCCCAAGTAACCTATACTGGACGACTGGACTGGATAAACGGGTAAACTGGCACTGGGTATCAAGTATCTCGGGCCATCACACCATCGGTCACATATGTATCTCCCGGTGTGCAACAAAATAGCTAATAAGCTATAATAACATTAGGCACAAGGCCAAGTATCAACACAATGTCAGAATGGCTAAAAGCCATGAAATCACAGAATGGCATAATGCCATGTGTAGTACTACTAATTGAACCCTATTGGCATGCCAACCTATCCAAACCAATCTTGCTAGGTGCACTAGGGCATGTTACACTTTTAAACTTTACAATTCTTGAAATTTAAGTTTAGGTGTTACTATTCATTTTATTAGTCAACTAAAATGTTGACTTTTGTATTGACAATAGGTATATTGGCTTAAATATCATCAACATACCACATTTTGCATTTTAAATTTGTTGGCATTGGTTGCCAATACCAATTCTAAGCTTAAAGTTAATTGGACAGAATTTTCAATTTTCAAGCTTTGGGTTTACTATTCCATTAGTCATTTTTGCAGTGGGAATTTGGCAAAATGATCAACATGAAAGTTGTTCCTTATTTTGTCTAGTTGAATTTCGTTTTTTGAATCACTCCATTTGGAGTTTTGTAACTCAAGTTATGGCCCAAAGACCACAACTGGCCGGATTGAAAGTTTGTCCAGAATTTCTAGACAAACCAAATCTACAGTGTTTTGAACAGTGACTACAACTCACTTTTTGATTATATTCTGGTCATAATTTGGGTTAGGTTTCTTCATGAAAGTTTTCAGGTCAATTGGACCTTTCTACACTGAGTTATGGCCAAATGACCAAACACTGTTCATTTGGTCATTTTGCCTGCATGCATTGCAGTCACCGATTAGGCAAGCTTTTGGTCTACTTGGTTTGATTTTATGGGCATGGTTTCTTCACCAAAGTTGTGCCATTATGTGTCTAGTTTCATGTCCAATTGGCGTTGCACCAATTGAACCTCTACAATTCAAGTTATGGCTGCCCAAACCTGCTGGACTCATACTCTGTCCTGTAGGTCAGCCAAGGCAGCTCACCCAAACTCAAATCCAACATCCTTACTCACTTCAATTCCTTCTCACACACATTCAAATGGTCACAAATTGACCATTACAAGGTTAATAAACCATTTCATGAGCAAACCCTATTGTTGTTAAGTGTCCACATTTTTCATGTTCATACATGCCTAAACTTTGTATTTCACTTACACAACTAGGTTCAATCACTCATTTAATACAAAGGGCAGCCCATGAACCACTTTACTTCAAGCAAACTCATCAACCCTAATTAACCCTAAGCTGCCAAAATTATAGGAAATAAATACACATAATTTTTATTTTGTTTTTCTTACATTTTCTACTTATCTCATGGCATTAAGCATGAATTAAGTAAAAATAGTAAGAGTTTGGACACTAACCTTTAATGGAGTAAATTTTCAAGCTTGCAAAAGCTCTTCTTTGTCCCTTCTTTTTGCTGGCTTAACCTTGCCCAAGGTGTAAAGACAATTTTTTATGAAAGTTTTAAGAGGTTTTATGAGGGAAATTGAAGGGAATCAAAGCTTAAAGAAAAAAAAAAAAGCTATGGAGGAAGAGAGAAGAGTTCGGCAACAAGAGAGAAGGAAGAGAAATCAGATTGTTTCTTTCATTTTCTGCCCCATTTATTCATTTTAAATGGGTTATAGCCATGTGTCACTATGTAATTGGGTGAAGGCACACTAATCACATCATGTGATGTCATAAATTCTCATTTAATTCATTTTTTTTCTTTTCTTTTCTACTCATTTTCAATTCAATTTTTAGTAATATTTATTCACATTTTATGTCATAATAATTATTTACTTAACTGGACAAGTTGGCAAAAAAATCATCTCTGAAGACGAAATCACCAAAATGCCCTCCGTTTGGCTTATTGAGCCAAAATTGTCTGTACCAATTGAAAATTTTTTCTAAGAATTTCCTTAGCATTCTAATACCATAGAAACCTCAATGACCATTCTCTGGAGTCCCAAAAATTATTTTATGAATTTTTCCCCAGGTCTAGGGCTCCTAGTTGCGAGAACCGCAACTTCTCACTGGGTTACCCATCGCTAGGGCACCGGCTCATTTAACTTGGTTGTATTTTATTTCTAAAATTTTTCCTAAATTTTTCTTATTAATATTTGAGTTAATTATGATTCCTTACTTTAGTTTAAATATTTTTTTGGACGTTCTAGCTGTCCGGACTGACACTGGTCACCAAAACAGTAGAATGTACGGAGTTGCTACAAGAAGGGTGTTACACAGAAAGTTACACGGGTCCATAGCCCTATTTACACAGACCGTGTAACATCTCCAGCAGAATAACTTAAAGCCAGAAAGTCACACGAGCCTCTTTGTAATTAACACGGGCCGTGTAACGTATCCAGTAAAGAAACTCGAGATACAGAAAGTTGCACGGGTCCCAGAGCTCACTTATAGGGGTCGTGTACCATGACAGAATTTGAAATTTTTGGGCAGAAATTTACATGGCCCTACATGTCGGGACCTGTGTAGTGATACATGGCCCGTGTACTTTATCATAGACGTGACTCCTGTGGAGCGAAACGCGTGAAACGAAAAGTCCTAATGTCTCTTTAAATGCACCCTTAGCATTAAAACACTTCATAAACACAAAATCTTTCATCTACTCCCTTCCTAGCCTATAAAACCTCTCAAATCTCATCTCCCTTCACCAAACCCTATTCTTTTCCTTCCCAAAAACTCATCCATTGCTCCTGCAAAAAGATCTGCAAGAAGGATTAGCTCTTCCTCAAGGCAAAGAGGAGAATCCTCACATTCTCCACCTTAGCCTCCACCCCAACACCCAAGAACAAGGGCAGCCACTCCCCAACCATCTCAACAAGCCCCTCCTCCACCGCAACCACAGCCATAACTCGCTCCACAACCTGAAATCTACATTCCTTGGGGATTTCGTGATGATGCCCACAAGGCAATGTGCATCCGACTTCACGCCTGGAAAGTAAGCTCAACCAAAAACATGGATTTTCCACTTTTGGAGCAAATTGGGCTATAGGATGAACTCAATGGGCTACTGGATAGCATCGGGTGGATAAGGTTCACCCAACTCTAATTTCCAGCATACAAGGACACCACGTTGGAATTTTTAAGCAGCTTTAACGCCATATTATGGCCTATCGATAGGGAGGACAGGGGTAAGATTGAATTTCACCTCATTGGTGTCTATCGGTTAATGAACATAGACGAATTCAATGCCATCTTAGGCTTTGACAGTGCTAGCCACCAGGAGATTCCTAGAAATCGCATGCTCTATAACAATATCAACTTTTGGAGTTCCATTGCCCCGAACATAAAGCCATATAACTCCAGCAAATCCAAATCCACGGGCATCACTAGTTCAGCCCTGTGCTACATGCATCGGTTTGCCGCCCACACCATCATGGGCTATGGCGACAGCCTTGGTGTTGTAAACTCCAGCGAGCTATTTTTCTTATGGTGTATGGTAACCGGACAGCGTATAACATCCTCACTTTAGCTAGTCCTTACAGTCTACTGTTCTAGTGACTAATGTCGGTCCGGGCAGCTAGAATGTTTGAAATTGTAAATAGACTAGAGTGAGGAGTTATAAAGAAATTATAATGCTTATAACAATCAAGGAAATTTTATAGGAATGAAATACACTAAAGTTAAATGAGCTGAAACCCCAGAGATGAGTAACCCGAAAGGAAAGTGACGGCAAAGGCCGTTAGCAACCCTAGACCTGAGGAAAACTTCATGAAATAATTTTTAGGACCCTAGGGAAGGATTATTGGGGTTCCCATGACAATAGAATGTTAAGAAAACACAAGGAAAATTTAATCAATCGATACACACAATTTTGGCTAGTTAAGCCAAACGGAGAGCATTTTGGTCATTTCGTCTTCAGAGATAATTTTTGACCAACTTGTCCATTTATGTAAGTGAATTATATGACATAAAATATGAATAAATAGTGTTAAAAATTTAATTGAAATTAAGTAGACAAGAAAATAAAAGAAAATGAAAAGAAAATGGGATTTATTACTTTATGCTTATGTAAGCATGAGGTAATTAAAAAAGATGGCCAATCAAATTAAAGAAAGGCAATTAAAATACATTAAAGGATAAAGAAAAGCAGTAAAACTCTAGAAATTTGCAGTAGCCACTCTCTCTTCTTCTTTTGCCGTCCCATACCTCTCCCTCACTCCACCATTTTTAAGTTAACAAGCTCCCTTCCCTTAGTCCTCTCTCAATAAAACCCTAACCTAGCAACATAAAACCTTGGTATTTCATCTTGGTGAAGCTCTTGGGAGCAAAAAGAAATCAAAAGGAATAGTTCTTACTGTCACACCTTACCCCTCCGTAAGGCATAACATGATCCCGTAGAATACTTAATGAAGTACCGAACTTCACCTACCGATAACTCATTAAGTACCCTACAAGGGATTTTAAAATAAATTTCTTACATTTTGGAAGTGGTGAGCATTTTGGTAAGAATTAAAAACCATTTATTCAAAGTTTAAATACGAGTAAAAATTTTTGTCCATTTAAATTTTGCCGCAAATTTTATAAAAATTTTGACAGAGTTCCGTTTGTAATTGGAGAAAACAGTTCTTCAAATACCTGAGAAAAACACTTCCAAAAATTTTTCACAACTCCCAACCTCCAATAAATCTCAATCATCTCAATTCAAATCACTTCAAAGTAATTCCACAATACAAATCAAAATTCATCATCTCGAAATATTTAATACTTCATTCACGAGGCATAAAACATGAAATTCACATGTACAAATGTTAATTTACAGAAGGAAATCCAAAAATAATATTATTACAATTTATTTACAACTGCTCAACTTTATATTGATACGTACAACATTCTCATATTTACATCAAAATTATCTACAAGGCTATAGAATAATAATCGTACAAAATGATCGATGTTGTCCACAATTCAATAGCAGCTCACTCTGCTGCTTTCTCCTTGCTCTTATCTGCGACAGCAAAATAAGCTATCGCTGAGTATAAAAATACTCAGTGGTGCACAATAAAAATTTAAAATACAATAAATAAATCATTCATTAATGAAACACCATTTAAATAATTCTCAATCATATTTCACAAATATCAAAGCTCATAACAACTCCATTTAGTCAAACAATTCATTAAACACAGTGTTGCCAAAATCATATACACAACTTAAGCCATGACACAAAATTTTCGATCAATGCCGTGTTGTAAACCACGACAAAGCAATCGCAACCCCATTAATCGAAAATCAATGAGGGAGGTGGCTAGCTAGCTAATGAGTACTCATCCGATCTCAACCTCAACTGGCAAGCCAGAGAGGGAGGAAAATAAACGATCTCAACCCCATAAATGGAGGAGGAATAATATGATATTGTCATGCTAAGTGTGAACATAAAATCAATTCAAAACAATTTATGCAAATAATTTATTAGAAATCTTGTAAATTTTCAAAGTCATTTTCACAATCATAAATGGCAACACAATTCGTAATTAACTCAAGAAAAATCAAATTTTCAAGAATCATATATTTAAACAACAATTACTGTGCACAGACCTGACGTGAGTCGCCTCTAGGCCTTGACTCTGTCTCTCAGAGCTTCCAAGTCTTTTTCAGCTGAAACACACAATTTCATAGTGTTTCAGTACCATAACTTAGCATAAATCCAAAAATAAATTCCACTTCATTTTTAACTAGCTTTATTGTGCTAAATTCGACGTTCTCGAAGTTTTTGTATTTCGGGTTACTATTCACTACACTATTCAAGTCAAATTTTTGACTTTTTAAGGCTTAATAGGTATGGGAACTCCAACTTCACCCACATACCACATTTTGGTCATTAAATTTGTTGGTTTTTGTTAGTAGTATGCCCTAGAGCATATCATTTAGTATGTATCTTGTACATAATTTTATTAATAAAAGGCATTTCCACTTTTCTGTTTACATAATATATTTATGTGTAATAGAAAAGGTCCATTGATATTTTGTTAGAAATATTATTCTTAAGTTGTTAAGAATATGAGTGACAATATTTCTAGCACAAAGTATCATAAATAGGTTCACAATCGAGGATACTTCATAATAAGGACATGACTTATCCAGAAAGATTGTATTCATGTTTGTTCCCAAGTTATTTATATGAGATATAAATAAGATGGAATGGTGAGTCTCATGCCATATAACAAACATGATAGGCACTTATAAATGATAAGTAGTGACACTTATGACAAGCACATGGAGTTTACTCTTGTCAATGTTTTGTCATAAATCATATTAGTGCATATAATCTTTAGACACGAGATAGCACGCTTATCTTGTATATAGGTAGTTTGAGTTTGATCGCTTTCATACTTGTACTGTGTATGGGTATATGGGCATCTGTTGGCTCCTGCTAGTTATATATGGAGGTAGGTGTTGATCAAGATGGAATCTGTTCCTCTAAGTAAATAGAGTTAAAATCCTATGTTCATTTAATTGTTCTTGATGTTTCAAGTTCTGGCAGAGACAGATAGATTTATTAAGAAAAGAGTTACTGAAGAGAAAAATCTTTTAATCAATAAATGGAATTAAAAGAGAACATAATATTCAAATCAAATGTAGTATGACATAAACAATGACTCCAGCTTGAGTTGGGATTTTGTATGCAGAGATTCTAGTGCATGGTAACATATGATTATAGGTTCATTTAAGGTAAACCTTATTACTAATTGGGTGGCCATGGCATGCTATGCTAGGTGTTAACCATGGTCTATGAGGTTCATAAAATGATTTAGAGAAATCATTTATGGTAAGAAAGAGTTCGATGATATTAAGAGTTGATATCATGTCTCATTGCCAATTAGTGATGAGCCTAGTAAGTCACACACATACACAAGTTATCACCTATTTAAATATGATTTAATTAATTAATTAAAGAGTTTAATTGATTAATTAAATAGATTTGGTTTGCAATTAAATTGCAAAGTCCCTAGCATGACTTGAAATCAAATCTAGATTATTGGATGTGTAGTATAAATTAAATTTATATTTAAAGTGTTTAAATATGAATTTAATTGATGAGAAATTAATTAATAGAGATTAATTAATTAATTTATATTTGATATAAATTAATTAGAAGAAGAAAATAATTATTTTGGGTTAAGAACTCAAAATTAAGACACGAGGCATTTTGGTCATTTCATTGTGACACGTGGCACCATGAGATGGTGACACATGGCATAACACATAAGCTTGCCAAATATTTTTTAATCATGTAAGATGATTAAAATCAAGATTAAATATAGGTTTGACACTTGGCACAATGTGATTGGGTCACTTAAACCTAGGGCTAATCAAAAGGTGACATGTGGCTAGGGTTTAATGTGTTAACCTAGCTATTTAAGTGTGGTTATGAAAAGAAAACATAACCAGCAGCCTCTCCTCTCAATTGTCACGCCACTTTGAGCCTCTCCAGCTATTTCTCTTCATCTCTCATCAATTCAAAGAGATTAGCCATCAATCTCTTGAATTAAGAACACTAGAAATTGTTTCTAGTGTCCTGTTTACATCTCTAATCTCAGAAAAGGCAGAACTTGAATTTCTAATTAATAGAAAAGGCTTTAGAAGCTGTTCAAGGGCTGCCATAGGTGTTCTTGGTGTGGACAAGCTAGAGGGACAACATCTGGTGTCCTGAAGACGAATCTCAAAGGTGCACATCAAGAGGTTAGTGTAATCGTTCTTGATTTAATCTAGGGTTCTAAAATTAATCTGATTAATTTTAAAATCTTAAATGGCAAATACAGATCCAAACACATATTAAAAGAGTTTTAATATGTTGTTTATCATTGAAATCAAATAGATAAAAATAAATCTTGCATGGTGCATGTGACCCTAGGTGAAATTTTTGAATTCAATGGTATAATCTTGTGTTTTTCACGCTTCCGTTCCTTCAATTGGTATCAGAGCCACTATATTTGCCATTTAGATTGTTGATTATATAATTTAATTGTGTGTTTGATCATGAGATCAAGAGATTCATTGCTGGTTGGATCATGAGATGTGGCGTCACACATGGTGAAGCCACCATTGGTGGCGGCAACAATGGTTCCTTGGGTGGTTCAAGGTTTGGCTTTTAATTCTGCAATTGTTGATGATCTAAGGCCTATTCTTTGACTAATTAAAGTGTTTAATTAGTTGTTTTAATCACACAATTAAATTATGATTCAAATCAGAATTTTAAAAATTGTTTGAATGTGATTCAAATCTGAATTTTAAAAGTTGTTTGAATGTGATTCAAATCTGAATTTTTAAAGTTGTTTGAATCATATTTAAATCTGATTTTTTAAAATTGATTCAATAATATTCAGATCTGATTTTTTAAGAAATATTTGAATGTGATTCAAATCTGATTTTTTAAAAAATGTTTGAATGTGATTCAAATCTGAATTTTTGAAGTTGTTTGAATGTGATTCAAATCTGAATTTTTAAATTTGTTTGAATGAGATTCAAATCTGAATTTTTAAATTTATTTGAATCATATTCAAATCTGGATTTTTAAGTTGAATATGAGATATTCAATTTAATTTAAGTATGTATGTTTTATTTAATTGTTAAATAGTGATATGCATGATGGATGATCATGGACTATAAAAGACCAATGTGATTGGATTTATTTCTTTTATGTTTCTTTGGGATTGTAAATTAATTAATTTATTTTAATTTATTTTGGGCATGTATTATTAAGTTTGTAATATTTTTGGGTTGTAATTTCATTTATTTAAGTTCTTGTAAATTCGCCTTGGTATGCCAAGGATTACTATGTAATATTGGATTGCAAGAAGTTCAAGGAGGTCAAGAGCATTGGTGGGACCAGTGGGAGGAATTCAATATCAAGTGTTGATTATGTACTCCTTCAGCAACTCTTGTAAAATGAATGAATGAAATGCACCTAAGAATGCCCTGATTCAATTCTTGGTGGCTCAGAATTGAATCCCTTAGAAAGTCCATGATCATACCATATTTAATGATTATCCATGAATGAATGAGATGTATGGGAATGTATGCAATTATATGATATATGCATGCTAAATGGATAATGTGCAAAGTGAGACCTTAATAGTAATTAGGATGGCTATAAAATCTTCCAAACAAATGATTAAGTTGGAAATGCTATAATTAAAGTAATTATAACATAAGCCCTCCATTGGGGCAATTATTTTAAGAAATTTTAAATAGTTGCATGAGATGCAATTAATTTAAGAGATTTTCCTAAGAATAATTGTTAAGCATGAGATGTTGTAAATATGTAAATGGTTTGGTGGCCAATATTGGATGTACATGAGGACATTAAAATTATTTGCATAATTCTTGGCTCAATGGGATCAACTTAACTAATGCAAGATAAGTCAATAATGGATGTACGAGATTTTGAGCATTAGGGGCTAGGTAAAGGATTGAACCTCACATGAGATGTGATGGGCAAGGAGTTGCTCACTTATAGTTTATTGTAATTCCAATAATTGATGTACCTGAGGATGATCAATAGAATTATAAGAATTCAATCACCCACTAGAAATCCATCCAACTAGGATTTCCGTTTTCTACTTTGGAAGTGTAGGATTCGCTAAGTTAGTGGGAGGACCAATTTGATTAAAAGACCATAATCATTTTGGTTAATTACATGATACATTTACTAAATAATCTGGTTATTTCTGTAATTAATTTTATGATAATAATGAGCATAAAACAACCACCACCATCCAATATCCTGGCAAGCATACTTGATCGCAACAGTTGAGGACCTAATCATTCGATTAGCTAAGAAATTTGAAACTTATCTCGAACCTTGAACATATAGGATATGTTCTAGATTCAAATGTTCCTGGTCCCTTACCTCCAGAGGCCACACAAGAGGAACATGAAACTTTGGACAAGTGGAAGGAGCATGATATGAGAGCTAAGTGTTACATGTTTGCTTCCATGAGTAATGAGTTACAGAAGTAGCATGAAAACTTGCAGAGTGCAAGTGAGATCCTCCTTCACCTACAAGAGTTATATGGTGAGCACAGCAGGAATGCTAGGTATGAGATATCTAGCTATTCCGTATGAGGATGTCCGAGGGAATGTTGGGGATCATGTCCACAAGATGATTCGGTGATTGAGCGTTGGAACATCTTGACTTCAACATGGATTTCCAACTACAGACGGATTTGATCCTTCAGTACATAACTGAATCTATTGGGAATTTTGTGACAAATTTCCATATGACTAAACAGGAATTCACATTAGATGGTATACTCAACATGCTGGTTATTGCCCAAATGAATATGCCGCAATAAAGGAAAAGAGGTAACTTTGAATGCATCTACTTCTACTGGAAAGTCCAACAAGAAGAAGCGCAATAAGAAAAAGAAATCTCAGATTCCTGGTCCTTCCAAGAAAATAGCTAAACTGAAAAGGAAGATTAAAGCTGATAAAGGCAAAGGAAAGTGTTTCCACTGCCAACAGGAAAGTGTTTCCATTGCCAACAGGAAAGTGTTTTCATTGTCAGTAAGAAAGTGTTTCCACTGGCCAGAGTATAGTAATCTAAATGAATGCAATGCCATGGTGAAAACCAACTCAAGTTCAAAATATATTTGGCACTTAAGGTTATGTCATGTTGCAGAAGATAGGATTGCAAAATTGGAGAAAATGGGGATTCTATCCTCATTGGGCTCTGAGCCTACTCCAACTTGTGAATCTTGCCTTCAAGGCAAAATGACTAGATCACCCTTCGTTGGACAAGGGCTAAGAGCTGAAAATATTTTGGAACTAATACATAGTGATGTATGTGGTCCGTTTAAAGAAATGGTTAGAGGGGGCTTTCATTATTTTATTACCTTTACTGATGATAAATCAAGGTTTGGGTATTTGTATTTGATGAAATACAAACATGAATCTTTTGAAAAGTTCAAAGAATTTAAATTTGAAGTAGAAAATCAAACAGGAAAGAATATTAAAGCTCTTCGATCAGATCGTGAAGGTGAATATTTGAGTACTGAATTTGATGAATACTTGAGAGAGCATGGCATTGTTTCTCAGCTGACTCCTCCAGGAACACCACAGCTGAATGGTGTATCTGAAAGGAGAAATCGTACCCTATTGGATATGGTACGTAGTATGATGAGCTATACTGATATGCCAATCTCCTTTTGAGGATTTGCATTAGAATTAGCTTTATATATTCTGAATAGGATTCCATCAAAATCAGTTTCTTCCACACCTTATGAGATATGGCATGGAAGAAAACCAAGTCTTAAGCATGTTAAGATTTGGGGTTGTCCAGCTTATATCAAAAAGCTGAACACTGATAAATTGGAGACCAGATCAGAAAAGGGTTGATTTGTTGGATATCCAAAAGATAGTTTTGGATATTATTTTTATTTGCCTACTTCACAAAAGGTTGTGATAAGTAGAGATGCCACATTTCTTGAACAACAGTTTGTTCAAGAAGGAGGCAAAGGAAGGCAAATAGAGTTAGAATTGGAGAATTCTAACCAACCAGCATCGATGGATATAGATCCATTTAGTCAACCAATACCCGTTGATGAAACATCTACAGCTGGTCCTCGTAGAACAACCAGGGTATCTCACCCACCACTGAGATATGGTTTTCTTCATGAAGAAGAACAAGAGTTGTCTACTCATGAAGAAGTAGATCATGGAGATGATCCACTTACCTATGAAGAAGCTATATCAGATATAGACTCTTCAAAATGGATTGATGCTATGAAATCGAGATTGATTCCATGTATAAGAATCAAGTTTGGGATCTTGTTGACCCAAAGGTATTGTACCTATAGGGAACAAATGGGTTTTCAAGAAGAAAATTGGTTACGATGGAAAGGTAGAGACCTATAAGGCAAGGCTAGTAGCGAAAGGGTTTCGCCAAAGGCAAGGAATAGACTATGAGGAGACTTTCTGCTTTGTTGCCATGCTTAAATCAATTAGGATTTTATTAGCAATAGTGCATACTATGATTATGAGATTTGGCGGATGGATGTCAACTTTTCTCAATGGATACATTGAAGAAAACATTTTCATGGAACAACCTAAGGGATTTGAATCCCAAGATGGTTCCAAGGTATGCAAGCTAAAGCGATCCATTTATGGGTTGAAACAAGCTTGAGGAGTTGGAACATCCGCTTTGATGAAGCCATTAAATCTTTTGGTTTTATCAAAAATGAGGATGAGCCATGTGTATATAAGAAGGTTAGTGTATCACTTTCCTTGTCTTATATGTGGATGACATCTTGTTGATGGGTAATGATCTGGTATGTTGACGACTATAAAGGTATGGTTGTCAAATACATTCTCCATGAAAGACTTAGGGAGGCAACCTATATTCTTGGGATTCGCATCTATAGAGATAGAGCGAAAGAATAATTGGTTTATCCTAAAGTCTATACTTGGAAAAGGTGTTAAAGAGGTTTAACATGCTTGATTCCAAGAGAGGATTGTTACCAGTGAGACATGGTATCCACCTTTCTAAAGAGATGTCTCCAAAGACACTGAAGAAAGAGATAAGATGGCAGGATTCCATATGCTTGGCTATTGGAAGTTTAATGTATGCAATGTTGTGTACTAGGCGGATATCGCATATGTTAGTTTGACTAGCGGTATCAATCCAATCGAGGTTTGGAACATCGGATAGTCAAGAATATCCTTAAGTACTTGAGAAGAACTAAGGATTTATTCTTGATTTATGGAGGTGGAGACTTGCAATTGGATGGTTATACGATTCGATTTCCAATCGGATATCGATGATAGAAAGTCTACCTCTGGATATGTGTTCATTTGTAATGGAGGTGATCGATTGGAAGAGTTCCAAACAGAGCACGATTCCACTCGAGGTCGAGTATATTCTTGCATCGAGATCTTGCAAAGGAAGTCGCTTGGATAAAGAAGTTCATGTGAACTTAAGTAGTTCCTTCCATTGAGTTTTCATTACATCGTGACAACAATGGAGCGCTAAGGAACTGAGGTCTCACCAAAATCCAAACACATAGAAAGGCACTACTACATTATCAGAGATATAGTTGGGCAAGGCGATATAGCCATGCAGAAAAATAACATCAGCTGAAAAATCTATCTGATCCATTCACTAAGCTTTTGTCACAAGTTCAGTTAGACCGGCATCTTGAGAAGATGGGTCTAAGGTATTGTAATGAATGGCTCTAGTGCTAGTGGGAGATTGTTAGTAGTATGCCCTAGAGCATATCATTTAGTATGTATCTTGTACATAATTTTATTAATAAAAGGCATTTCCACTTTTCTGTTTACATAATATATTTATGTGTAATAGAAAAGGTCCATTGATATTTTGTTAGAAATATTATTCTTAAGTTGTTAAGAATATGAGTGACAATATTTCTAGCACAAAGTATCATAAATAGGTTCACAATCGAGGATACTTCATAATAAGGACATGACTTATCCAGAAAGATTGTATTCATGTTTGTTCCCAAGTTATTTATATGAGATATAAATAAGATGGAATGGTGAGTCTCATGCCATATAACAAACATGATAGGCACTTATAAATGATAAGTAGGTGACACTTATGACAAGCACATGGAGTTTACTCTTGTCAATGTTTTGTCATAAATCATATCATGCATATAATCTTTAGACTGAGATAGCAGTTATCTTGTATATAGGTAGTTTGAGTTTGATCTGCTTTCATACTTGTACTGTATGGGTATATGGGCATCTGTTGGCTCTGCTAGTTATATATGGAGGTAGGTGTTGATCAAGATGGAATCTGTTCTCTAAGTAAATAGAGTTAAAATCCTATGTTCATTTAATTGTTCTTGATGTTTCAAGTTCTGGCCAGACAGATAGATTTATTGAAAAGAGTTTCGATGAGAAAATCTTTTAATCAAGAACTGGAATTAAAAGAGAACATAATATTCAAAGCAAATGGAGTTTGACATAAACCATGACTCACTTGAGTTGGGATTTTGTAACAGAGATTCTAGTGCATGGTAACATATGATTATAGGTTCATTTAAGGTAAACCTTATTACTAATTGGGTGGCCATGGCATGCTATGCTAGGTGTTAACCATGGTCTATGAGGTTCATAAAATGATTTAGAGAAATCATTTATGGTAAGAAAGAGTTCGATGATATTAAGAGTTGATATCATGTCTCATTGCCAATTAGTGATGAGCCTAGTAAGTCACACACATACACAAGTTATCACCTATTTAAATATGATTTAATTAATTAATTAAAGAGTTTAATTGATTAATTAAATAGATTTGGTTTGCAATTAAATTGCAAAGTCCCTAGCATGACTTGAAACCAAATCTAGATTATTGGATGTAGTATAAATTAAATTTATATTTAAAGTGTTTAAATATGAATTTAATTGATGAGAAATTAATTAATAGAGATTAATTAATTAATTTATATTTGATATAAATTAATTAGAAGAAGAAAATAATTATTTTGGGTTAAGAACTCAAAATTAAGACAGGGCATTTTGGTCATTTCAGACACGTGGCACCATGAGATGGTGACACATGGCATAACACATAAGCTTGCCAAATATTTTTAATCTTGTAAGATGATTAAAATCAAGATTAAATATAGGTTTGACACTTGGCACAATGTGATTGGGTCACTTAAACCTAGGGCTAATCAAAAGGTGACATGTGGCTAGGGTTTAATGTGTTAACCTAGCTATTTAAGTGTGGTTATGAAAAGAAAACATAACCAGCAGCCTCTCCTCTCAATTGTCACGCCACTTTGAGCCTCTCCAGCTATTTCTCTTCATCTCTCATCAATTCAAAGAGATTAGCCATCAATCTCTTGAATTAAGAACACTAGAAATTGTTTCTAGTGTCCTGTTTACATCTCTAATCTCGAAAAGCGTAACTTGAATTTCTAATTAATAGAAAAGGCTTTAGAAGCTGTTCAAGGGCTGCCATAGGTGTTCTTGGTGTGGACAAGCTAGAGGACAACATCCGGTGTCCTCAAGACGAATCTCAAAGGTGCACATCAAGAGGTTAGTGTAATCGTTCTTGATTTAATCTAGGGTTCTAAAATTAATCTGATTAATTTTAAAATCTTAAATGGCAAATACAGATCCAAAAACATATTAAAAGAGTTTTAATATGTTGTTTATCATTGAAATCAAATAGATAAAAATAAATCTTGCATGGTGCATGTGACCCTAGGTGAAATTTTTGAATTCAATGGTATAATCTTGTGTTTTTCACGCTTCCGTTCCTTCAGTTTTGGTCATTTTCTCAAAGCTTAAATCCTTTTGGCCAAATTGTCAAATTTTCAGTTTTGGTGCTCCAAGTTGCACTATTCCAATGGTAATTTTACTGTTAGAATTTGACAAAACTTCCTGCATAAAAAATGTTCCTTATTGTCTTAAGTTTATTCTCATTTTTGAATCATCCAAATTGGAGTTTTGTAGCTCAAGTTATGGCCATTTGAACTAGGGCTGCCGGATTGGACACAACCCAGATTTTCTGGGCAAATTTTGGTGCTGGCAGATTTGGAACACCAACTTGGGGTGGCCAAATGGCGTGGTTGCTGGCAGAATTTGGACTTGTGTTCTTCATAAAAGTTTTAGGCCTATATCTCATCTAATCTCTGATAAAATTTCAGGTCATTTTGACCTGCCTAGCTTGAGTTATGACCAAATGAACAAACACTGTTCATTTGGTCAGTTTGTACAGTGGCAGACTGCTCTTATTCAAATTTGGTCAATTGGTTCACTAAGTTTTGGTCACTTTTTGGGCATGGTTCCTAAATGAAAATTGTGTCATTTTATGTCTATTTTCATGCCCAATTGGTGCCATATCAATTGGACTTGTAAAATTTCAGTTTTGGTCCTTCAAAGTTGACTTGGTCATGCTGCCAGCAGCATGACCATAGAACCTCCGAATTTAGCTTCCATTCCAACCATTGCCACACATCTCATTTGGTCATAATTGACCATTTTGTTAGTAGTATGCCCTAGAGCATATCATTTAGTATGTATCTTGTACATATTTTTAATAATAAAAGGCATTTCCACTTTTCCGTTTACATAATATATTTATGTGTAATAGAAAAGGTCCATTGATATTTTGTTAGAAATATTATTCTTAAGTTGTTAAGAATATGAGTGACAATATTTCTAGCACAAAGTATCATAAATAGGTTCACAATCGAGGATACTTCATAATAAGGACATGACTTATCCAGAAAGATTGTATTCATGTTTGTTCCCAAGTTATTTATATGAGATATAAATAAGATGGAATGGTGAGTCTCATGCCATATAACAAACTTGATAGGCACTTATAAATGATAAGTAGGCCGAACCAGTGACACTTATGACAAGCACATGGAGTTTACTCTTGTCAATGTTTTGTCATAAATCATATTAGTGCATATAATCTTTAGACTGAGAGATAGCAGTTATCTTGTATATAGGTAGTTTGAGTTTGATACTGCTTTCATACTTGTACTATGTATGGGTATATGGGCATGTGTTGGCTCCTGCTAGTTATATATGGAGGTAGGTGTTGATCAAGATGGAATCTGTTCCTCTAAGTAAATAGAGTTAAAATCCTATGTTCATTTAATTGTTCTTGATGTTTCAAGTTCCTGGCCAGGACAGATAGATTTATTCAGAAAAGAGTTTCTGATGAGAAAAAATCTTTTAATCAAGAACTGGAATTAAAAGAGAACAAAATATTCATAGCAAATGGAGTTTGACATAAACCATAACTCCAGCTTGAGTTGGGATTTTGTAACAGAGAGATTCTAGTGCATGGTAACATATGATTATAGGTTCATTTAAGGTAAACCTTATTACTAATTGGGTGGCCATGGCATGCTATGCTAGGTGTTAACCATGGTCTATGAGGTTCATAAAATGATTTAGAGAAATCATTTATGGTAAGAAAGAGTTCTGATGATATTAAGAGTTGATATCATGTCTCATTGCCAATTAGTGATGAGCCTAGTAAGTCACACACATACACAAGTTATCACCTATTTAAATATGATTTAATTAATTAATTAAAGAGTTTAATTGATTAATTAAATGGATTTGGTTTGCAATTAAATTGCAAAGTCCCTAGCATGACTTGAAACAAAATCTAGATTATTGGATGTATAATATAAGTTAAATTTATATTTAAAGTGTTTAAATATGAATTTAATTAATGAGAAATTAATTAATAGAGATTAATTAATTAATTTATATTTGATATAAATTAATTAGAAGAAGAAAATAATTATTTTGGGTTAAGAACTCAAAATTAAGACACAGGGGCATTTTGGTCATTTTGCAGTGTGACACTTGGCACCATGAGATGGTGACACATGGCATAACACATAAGCTTGCCAAATGTTTTTTAATCATGTAAGATGATTAAAATCAAGATTAAATATAGGTTTGACACTTGGCACAATGTGATTGGGTCACTTAAACCTAGAGCTAATCAAAAGGTGACATGTGGCTAGGGTTTAATGTGTTAACCTAGCTATTTAAGTGTGGTTATGAAAAGAAAACATAACCAGCAGCCTCTCCTCTCAATTGTCACGCCACTTTGAGCCTCTCCAGCTATTTCTCTTCATCTCTCATCAATTCAAAGAGATTAGCCATCAATCTCTTGAATTAAGAACACTAGAAATTGTTTCTAGTGTCCTGTTACATCTCTAATCTCTTAAAAGGCAGAACTTGAATTTCTAATTAATAGAAAAGGCTTTAGAAGCTGTTCAAGGGCTGCCATAGGTGTTCTTGGTGTGGACAAGCTAGAGGGACAACATCCGTGTCCTCAAGACGAATCTCAAAGGCGCAGACGCTGCAAAGACATCAAGAGGTTAGTGTAATCGTTCTTGATTTAATCTAGGGTTCTAAAATTAATCTGATTAATTTTAAAATCTTAAATGGCAAATACAGATCCAAAAAACATATTAAAAGAGTTTTAATATGTTGTTTATCATTGAAATCAAATAGATAATAAAAAAATCTTGCATGGTGCATGTGACCCTAGGTGAAAATTTTTGAATTCAATGGTATAAACTTGTGTTTTTCACGCTTCCGCTCCTTCAATTGGTATCAGAGCCACTATATTTGCCATTTAGATTGTTGATTATATAATTTAATTGTGTGTGTGATCATGAGATCAAGAGATTCATTGCCAGTTGGATCATGAGGTGTGGCGTCACACATGCTAAAGCCACCATTGGTGGCGGCAACAATGGTTCCTTGGGTGGTTCAAGGTTTGGCTTTTAATTCTGCAATTGTTGTATGATCTAAGGCCTATTCTTTGACTAATTAAAGTGTTTAATTAGTTGTTTTAATCACACAATTAAATTATGATTCAAATCAGAATTTTAAAAATTGTTTGATTATGATTCAAATCAGAATTTTAAAAGTTGTTTGAATGTGATTCAAATCTGAATTTTTAAAGTTGTTTGAATCATATTTAAATCTGATTTTTTAAAATTGATTCAATAAAATTCAGATCTGATTTTTTAAAAAATATTTGAATGTGATTCAAATCTGATTTTTTAAAAAATGTTTGAATGTGATTCAAATCTGAATTTTTGAAGTTGTTTGAATGTGATTCAAATCTGAATTTTTAAATTTGTTTGAATGAGATTCAAATCTGAATTTTTAAATTTATTTGAATCATATTCAAATCTGGATTTTTAAGTTGAATATGAGATATTCAATTTAATTTAATTATGTATGTTTTATTTAATTGTTAAATAGTGATATGCATGATGGATGATCATGGACTATAAAAGACCAATGTGATTGGATTTATTTCTTTTATGTTTCTTTGGGATTGTAAATTAATTAATTTATTTTAATTTATTTTGGGCATGTATTATTAAGTTTGTAATATTTTTGGGTTGTAATTTCATTTATTTAAGTTCTTGTATATTCGCCTTGGTATGCCAAGGATTACAATGTAATATTGGATTGCAAGAAGTTCAAGGAGGTCAAGAGCATTGGTGGGACCAGTGGGAGGAATTCAATATCAAGTGTTGATTATGTACTCCTTCAGCAACTCTTGTAAAATGAATGAATGAAATGCACCTAGGAATACCCTGATTCAATTCTTGGTGGCTCAGAATTGAATCCCTTAGAAAGTCCATGATCATACCATATTTACTGCTTATCCATGAATGCATGAGATGTATGGGAATGTATGCAATTATATGATATATGCATGCTAAATGGATAATGTGCAAAGTGAGACCTTAATAGTAATTAGGATGGCTATAAAATCTTCCAAACAAATGATTAAGTTGGAAATGGTATAATTAAAGTAATTATAACATAAGCCCTCCATTGGGGCAATTATTTTAAGAAATTTTAAATAGTTGCATGAGATGCAATTAATTTAAGAGATTTTCTTAAGAATAATTGTTAAGCATGAGATGTTGTAAATATGTAAATGGTTTGGTGGCCAATATTGGATGTACCTGAGGACATTAAAATTATTTGCATAATTAATGGCTCAATGGGATCAACTTAACTAATGCAAGATAAGTCAATAATGGATGTACCTGAGATTTTGAGCATTAGGGGCTAGGTAAAGGATTGAACCTCACATGAGATGTGATGGGCAAGGAGTTGCTCACTTATAGTTTATTGTAATTCCAATAATGGATGTACTGAGGATGATCAATAGAATTATAAGAATTCAATCACCCACTAGAAATCCATCCAACTAGGATTTCCGTTTTCTACTTTGGAAGTGTAGGATTCGCTAAGTTAGTGGGAGGACCAATTTGATTAAAAGACCATAATCATTTTGGTTAATTACATGATACATTTACTAATTAATCTGGTTATTTTCTGCAGTTAATTTTCTGATAAAAATGAGCACAAAACAACCACCACCATCCAATATCCTTGCAAGCATACTTGATCGCAATAGGTTGACAGGACCTAATCATGCGATTGGCTTAGATATTTGAAACTTGTATTGAACCTTGAACATATAGGATATGTTCTACATTCAAATGTTCCTGGTCCCTTACCTCCAGAGGCCACTTAAGAGGAACATGAAACTTTGGACAAGTGGAAGGAGCATGATATGAGAGCTAAGTGTTACATGTTTGCTTCCATGAGTAATGAGTTACAGAAGCAGCATGAAAACTTGCAGAGTGCAAGTGAGATCCTCCTTCACCTACAAGAGTTGTATGGTGAGCACGGCAGAATGCTAGGTATGAGATATCTAGACACTATTCCGTATGAGGATGTTTGAGGGATGAATGTTGGGGATCATGTCCACAAGATGATTCGTCTGATTGAGCTTTTGGATGATCTTGAGTTCATCATGGATTTCCAACTACAAACGGATTTGATCCTTGACCCTTCACGAGTCTTTTGGGAATTTTGTGACAAATTTCCATATGACTAAACAGAATGCACCTTAGTGAATTACTCAACATGCTGGTTATTGCCCAAAAGAATATGCCAGCAATAAAGGAAAAGAGGTAGCTTTGTTGCATCTTCTTCTCACTGGAAAGTCCAACAAGAAGAAGGGCAATAAGAAAAAGAAACCTCGATTCTGGTCCTTCCAAGAAAATAGCTAAGCAGAAAAGGAAGACTAAAGTCGATGGAAGCAAAGGAAAGTGTTTCCACCGCCAAAAGGATGGGCACTGAAAAGGAACCGCCTGAGTATCTTGCTTCTCTGAAGGACAAGAAGGATACACCTTCGGAAGGTATGTCCATATCTTGTTATTTAGATTCTGATGATACTCATAGTTCATCTACACTTGGGTTTTAGATATCGTGCGCTTCACATTTCTAATGATATGCAGAACTAGCAAACAATGGCGACTTGCGTTCTCAAGATATTAGAGTCCGGATTGGTAATGGCTCAAGCTGTGAAGCTTTAGCCATAGGATCTAAATCTTTTACATGTTTGGACATGTTTTGTGTTTGGATAATATTTTATATGTACCTGATGCTTTTAAGAACATCATTTCTATATCTAGTTTGACTAGAAATGGCTATGAATTTCAGTTCACAAATGATGTTTGCAATATTTATTTTGGAAATAAATATGTTGGTTCGGGTTATATGAATGATGGTCTTTATTATTTGGATAATAATGACAAACACAAATTGAATGCAAGTAATCTAAAAGAATACAATGCCATGGTGAAAACCAACTCAAGTTCAAAATATATTTGGCATTTAAGGTTATGTCATGTTGCAGAAGATAGGATTGCAAAATTGGAGAAAATGGGGATTCTATCCTCATTGGGCTCTGAGCCTACTCCAACTTGTGAATCTTGCCTTCAAGGCAAAATGACTAGATCACCCTTTGTTAGACAAGGGCTAAGAGCTGAAAATATTTTGGAACTAATACATAGTGATGTAGGTGGTCCGTTTAAAGAAATGGCTAGAGGGGGCTTTCATTATTTTATTACCTTTACTGATGATAAATCAAGGTTTGGGTATTTGTATTTGATGAAATACAAACATGAATCCTTTGAAAAGTTTAAGGAATTTAAATCTGAAGTAGAAAATCAAACAGGAAAAAGTATTAAAGCTCTTCGATCAGATCGTGGAGGTGAATATTTGAGTACTGAATTTGATGAATACTTGAGAGAGCATGGCATTGTTTCTCAGCTGACTCCTCCATGAACGCCACAGCTGAATGGTGTATCTGAAAGGAGAAATCGTACCTTATTGGATATGGTACGTAGTATGATGAGATATACTGATATGCCAATCTCCTTTTGGGGATTTGCATTAGAATCAGCTTTATATATTCTGAATAGGATTCCATCAAAATCAGTTACTTCCACACCTAAAGACATAAGGCATGGAAGAACACAAAGTATTAAGCAGCTTAAGATTTGGGGTTGTCGACAAATTATATCAAAAAGTGAACAACGATAAATTGGAGACCAGATCAGAAAAAGGTCGATTTGTTGGATATCCAAAAGATAGTTTTGGATATTATTTTTATTTGCGTACTTCACAAAAGGTTGTGATAAGTAGAGATGCCACATTTCTTGAACAACAGTTTGTTCAAGAAGGAGGCAAAGGAAGGCAAATAGAGTTAGAATTGGAGAATTCTGACCAACCAACAGATCAGATGGATATAGATACATCTAGACAACCTATACCCATTGATGAAACATCTACAATTTGTTCCTCGTAGAACAACGTGGTATCTCACCCACGGTGAGATATGGTTTTCTTCATGAATAAGAACAAGAGTTGTCTACTCATGAAGAAGTAGATCATGGAGATGATCCACTTACCTATGAAGAAGCTATATCAAATATAGACTCTTCAAAATGGATTGATGCTATGAAATCCGAGATTGATTCCATGTATAAGAATCAAGTTTGAGATCTTGTTGACCCACCTGAAGGTATTGTACCTATAGGGAACAAATGGGTTTTCAAGAAGAAAATTGGTTCTGATGGAAAGGTAGAGACCTATAAGGCAAGGCTAGTAGCGAAAGGGTTTCGCCAAAGGCAAGGAAAAGACTATGAGGAGACTTTCTCGCCTGTTGCCATGCTTAAATCAATTAGGATTTTATTAGCAATAGCTGCATACTATGATTATGAGATTTGGCAGATGGATGTCAAAACAGCTTTTCTCAATGGATACATTGAAGAAAACCTTTTCATGGAACAACCTAAGGGATTTGAATCCCAAGATGGTTCCAAGGTATACAAGCTAAAGCGATCCATTTATGGGTTGAAACAAGCTTCGAGGAGTTGGAACATCCGTTTTGATGAAGCCATTAAATCTTTTGGTTTTATCAAAAATGAGGATGAGCCATGTGTATATAAGAAGGTTAGTGACAGTGCTATCACTTTCCTTGTCTTATATGTGGATGACATACTGTTGATGGGTAATGATACAGGTATGTTGACGACTATAAAGGTATGGTTGTCAAATACATTCTCCATGAAAGACTTAGGGGAGGCAACCTATATTCATGGGATTCGCATCTATAGAGATAGAGCGAAAAGAATAATTGGTTTATCCCAAAGTCTATACTTGGAAAAGGTGTTAAAGAGGTTTAACATGCTTGATTCTAAGAGAGGATTGTTACCAGTGAGACATGGTATCCATCTTTCTAAAGAGATGTCTCCAAAGACACCTGAAGAAAGAGATAAGATGGCCAGGATTCCATATGCTTTGGCTATTTGAAGTTTAATGTATGCACTGTTGTGTACTAGGCCGGATATCGCATATCTTTAGTTTGACTAGCGGTATCAATCCAATCCAGTTTGGAGCATCTGGATAGTCAAGAATATCCTTAAGTACTTGAGAAGAACTAAGGATTTATTCTTGATTTATGGAGGTGGAGACTTGCAATTGGATGGTTATCACGATTACGATTTCCAATCGGATATTGATGATAGAAAGTCTACCTCTGGATATGTGTTCATTTGTAATGGAGGTGCGATCGGTTGGAAGAGTTCCAAGCGAGCACATTGCAGATTCCACTCTGAAGGTGAGTATATTCTTGCATCGAATCTTGCAAAAGAAGTCATTTGGATGAAGAAGTTCGTGTGAGAACTTACAGTAGTTCCTTCCATTGAGTCGCGGTTCCACTACCTGTGACAACAATGGAGTAGTCATCTGAGCTAAGGAACTAAGGTCTCACCCAAAATCCAAACACATAGAAAGGCACTACCACATTATCAGACATATAGTTGGGCAAGGCGATATAGCCATGCAGAAAAATAACATCAGCTGGTCCATGCACTAAGCCTTTGTCACAAGCTCAGTTAGACTGACATCTTGAGAAGATGGGTCTAAGGTATTGTAATGAATGGCTCTAGTGCTAGTGGGAGATTGTTAGTAGTATGCCCTAGAGCATATCATTTAGTATGTATCTTGTACATATTTTTAATAATAAAAGGCATTTCCACTTTTCCGTTTACATAATATATTTATGTGTAATAGAAAAGGTCCATTGATATTTTGTTAGAAATATTATTCTTAAGTTGTTAAGAATATGAGTGACAATATTTCTAGCACAAAGTATCATAAATAGGTTCACAATCGAGGATACTTCATAATAAGGACATGACTTATCCAGAAAGATTGTATTCATGTTTGTTCCCAAGTTATTTATATGAGATATAAATAAGATGGAATGGTGAGTCTCATGCCATATAACAAACTTGATAGGCACTTATAAATGATAAGTAGGCGAACCAGTGACACTTATGACAAGCACATGGAGTTTACTCTTGTCAATGTTTTGTCATAAATCATATCATGCATATAATCTTTAGAACTAGATAGCACAGTTATATTGTATATAGGTAGTTTGAGTTTGATTCTGCTTTCATACTTGTACTATGTATGGGTATATGGGCATGTGTTGGCTCCTGCTAGTTATATATGGAGGTAGGTGTTGATCAAGATGGAATCTGTTCCTCTAAGTAAATAGAGTTAAAATCCTATGTTCATTTAATTGTTCTTGATGTTTCAAGTTCTGGCCAGACAGATAGATTTATTCGTAAAAGAGTTTCGATGAGAAAAATCTTTTAATCAAGAACTGGAATTAAAAGAGAACATAATATTCATAGCAAATGGAGTTTGACATAAACCATGACTCCAGCTTGAGTTGGGATTTTGTAACAGAGAGATTCTAGTGCATGGTAACATATGATTATAGGTTCATTTAAGGTAAACCTTATTACTAATTGGGTGGCCATGGCATGCTATGCTAGGTGTTAACCATGGTCTATGAGGTTCATAAAATGATTTAGAGAAATCATTTATGCTAAGAAAGAGTTCAGATGATATTAAGACTTGATATCATGTCTCATTGCCAATTAGTGATGAGCCTAGTAAGTCACACACATACACAAGTTATCACCTATTTAAATATGATTTAATTAATTAATTAAAGAGTTTAATTGATTAATTAAATGGATTTGGTTTGCAATTAAATTGCAAAGTCCCTAGCATGACTTGAAACCAAATCTAGATTATTAGATGTATAATATAAGTTAAATTTATATTTAAAGTGTTTAAATATGAATTTAATTAATGAGAAATTAATTAATAGAGATTAATTAATTAATTTATATTTGATATAAATTAATTAGAAGAAGAAAATAATTATTTTGGGTTAAGAACTCAAAATTAAGACACAGGGGCATTTTGGTCATTTTGCAGTGTGACACTTGGCACCATGAGATGGTGACACATGGCATAACACATAAGCTTGCCAAATGTTTTTTAATCATGTAAGATGATTAAAATCAAGATTAAATATAGGTTTGACACTTGGCACAATGTGATTGGGTCACTTAAACCTAGAGCTAATCAAAAGGTGACATGTGGCTAGGGTTTAATGTGTTAACCTAGCTATTTAAGTGTGGTTATGAAAAGAAAACATAACCAGCAGCCTCTCCTCTCAATTGTCACGCCACTTTGAGCCTCTCCAGCTATTTCTCTTCATCTCTCATCAATTCAAAGAGATTAGCCATCAATCTCTTGAATTAAGAACACTAGAAATTGTTTCTAGTGTCCTGTTTACATCTCTAATCTCTTAAAAGGCAGAACTTGAATTTCTAATTAATAGAAAAGGATTTAGAAGCTGTTCAAGGGCTGCCATAGGTGTTCTTGGTGTGGACAAGCTAGAGGGACAACATCTGGTGTCCTGAAGACGAATCTCAAAGGCGCAGACACGCTGCAGCACATCAAGAGGTTAGTGTAATCGTTCTTTATTTAATCGAGGGTTCTAAAATTAATCTGATTAATTTTAAAATCTTAAATGGCAAATACAGATCCAAAAAAACATATTAAAATAGTTTTAATATGTTGTTTATCATTGAAATCAAATAGATAAAAAAAAATCTTGCATGGTGCATGTGACCTTAGGTGAAAATTTTTGAATTCAATGGTATAAACTTGTGTTTTTCACGCTTCCGCTCCTTCACATTTTTCACTTCACAATAGGTCAAAGACATCATTTATTCATTTCTCCAAAATTTTTCCTCAAACCCTAGGTTTCAAACCCTAATCTCACTACTTAATTACCATTAGCAAATTTCAAAGTTCTCAACCATAATCATTCAACTAAGGGAGGTCCATAAATTCTTTCAAACCCATCAAATTCATGCAAATCATACTCCCCTTCAACAGGCCAAAATTTCAGTTTGGTCCCTCACAATCTTTTTCTTTTCATTTTAAACATATTACAAGCTAATTCAAACTAAAAACACAAAAAACAAATCTCAACTTTTAAATTGATACACTTACCTCAACTTTGATACCAAATCTTCAATTTTTTTCTCCTCTTTTCTTCTTTCCTTCTTGTTAATTTTCTTTCTCAAGGGAAGGGAATAAGGTTTTATGAAGTGATTATGGAAAAATTTAGGATTTGGTAAGGGTTTCAAAGCTTGGAGACAAGCTTTAATGGAAGTTCATCAATGGTGAGGAAGAGGGAAATGGGAGGCGGCAATAAGGAAGGAAAGATGACCCAAAATGATTTTTGTTTTCTTTTTATTTCTTTTATGTATTTTAGCTTATGGAAGACCACAAAAGTCTAATTTAATAAATCAATTAATTAATTTATTTATGGCATCATGCATGAGGTCATGCATGATGTCATCACCTTTTTACTTTTTAATTTTCCCTTTTTTTTTCTATTAGCTCTTTAATTTAATTTTCATTTCCGAAATTTTCTTTTCTCCGATTTTATTTGACAGTTAGGTCAGGAGTCAGCTCTCGTGGTCAATTGACCAAATTGCCCCTCGTCGGTTCATCCCAGTTTTCAAATAATTTCATATTTCTTCCGGCTCCCTGACCTAATTATTTGACTAGCTTAACAGTTCTTTTTCGTGATTTTCTCTTTTCCACTGTGTTCATAAGGATCTTAAGGACCGCAGCGTCACATTTTACGGTTCGAAATTTGAGTTTAAAATGACTTCGCAGTCGTTCCTGAGGAGGTCACCCATCGCTGTGACTCTCGACTCGTTTACCTTCTTATGTTCTGTTTTTCTTATTTATACTTAACTAATTGAACATTACTAATTATTTGTGTTTATGGTTTCTTTAGTTGTCTTAAGTATGGTTCTAATCCCCTTAATTGTCCGGACCGACACCAGTCACCGGAACAGTGAAATATACCAAGCTATACAAATAGGGGTGTTACAATTCTCCCCCCCTTAAATAAATTTTGTCTCGAAATTTTACCTAGTATCAATCTCTGAACAGCTGTGGCTGTTGTCTCCTCATGTCCTCCTCTCGTTCCCAAGTAGCTTCTTGACCCGAATGATGGTTCCACAGCACTTTTACCAATGGTATCTGCTTGTTCCGTAGCTGCTTCACCTCATAAGCCAGAATCTTTATGGGTTCTTCTTCATATGTGAGGTCTGGATTCACTTTAATTTCTTCTACTGGTAGTACATGAGATGGGTCTGATCGATACCTCCTCAACATAGACACATGAAAGACGTTATGTATCTTCTCCAACTCTGGAGGTAGTGCCAAACGATATGCCAAAGGACCCACTCTTTCCAATACCTCATATGGCCCGATAAAACGAGGACTTAGTTTCCCCTTCCTGCCGAATCTCATAATCCTTTTCTAGGGAGAAACCTTGAGGAAAACTTTCTCACCCACTGCATACTCAATATCCCTTCTTTTCAAATCAATATAGGACTTCTGACGGTCTGATGCAGCTTTAAGTCGATCTCTGATCACCCTGATTTTCTCTTCAGTCTGTTGAACAATTTCGGGTCCAATCATTTTTCTTTCACCCACGTCATCCCAACACAACGGGGTTCTACATTTCCTGCCATACAAAGCTTCATATGGAGGCATCCCAATTCTTGATTGGTAGTTGTTGTTGTAAGCAAACTCAATCAAAGGCAAGTGTGTATCCCAACTACCCTCAAACTCAATCACACAAGCCCGTAGCATGTCCTCCAAGATCTAAATTACCCTCTCAGACTGGCCATCTATCTGTGGGTGGAATGCAATACTGAAGTTCAATCTAGTTCCTAGGGCTCTCTGAAGACTACCCTAGACTCTAGAAGTGAACCTAGGATCTCTGTCTGATACAATTGATACTGGCACTCCATGAAGTCTCACAATCTCATCAATGTACAACCTGGCCAATCTGTCCAAACTATAGTCCATTCGGACTGGCAGAAAATGAGCAGACTTAGTCAGTCTGTCGACAATGACCCATACTGCATCATGACTCTTCTGTGTCCTCCAAAGTCCTATTACAAAATCCATCATTATTCTTTCCCATTTCCATTCTGGCACTGGTAGTGGATGTAACAACCCAGTGGATACTTGATGCTCTGCCTTTACTTGCTGACAAGTTAGGCATTTGGATACAAACTCTGCCACATCTCTCTTCATACCCATCCACCAGTAATGCTCCTTTAGCCCTCTATACATTTTTGTACCACCAGGGTGCATGGCAAAAGGAGACTCATGTGCTTCCTTCAAAATAATCTGCCTCAAATCAACATCATTAGGAACACATATTCTACCCTGGTGTAGCAATAGATCATCATTTCTGATTGAGAACTCTGGTTTCTTGCCTTGTCGGACTTCTTCCAACAGCTTTTGATACCTTTCATCATTCTAAGCAGCCATTCTAATCTGATCAATTAACACTGGCTGTACATGCCATGCAACTGCTGTCTGCCCCTCATCATTAATCTCTAAACTGGCATGTAATGATCTCAACTCAAGTACCAAAGATAAAGGAGTAACCTTTAGACTTGCCATAGTCTTGCGACTTAGGGCGTCAGCCACAACATTAGCTTTCCCTGGCTGATAGTCTATTAGACAATCATAGTCTTTTATCAACTCTAACCATCTCCTCTATCTCAAATTCAACTCTTTTTGGGTGCCCAAATACTTCAAACTCTTATGATCTGTGTAGATGTAGCACTTCTCCCCATACAAATAATGTCTCTTGATCTTAAGAGCAAACACAATAACTGCAAGCTCCAAGTCATGTGTCGGATAATTCCTCTTATGCGGTTTTAGCTGGCGTGATGCATAGGCAATAACTTTTTGATCTTGCATCAACACACAACCTAACCCATTGTGAGAAGCATCGCTGTAAACTGTATATTCTTTACCCGGTGTTGGTAAAGTCAGGACTGGAGCCTCAGTCAAACATCTTTTCAATTCATCAAAACTTTGCTAGCATTTGTCCTTCCACTGAAATTTCACATCCTTTCTAAGTAGCTTGGTCAATAGAGATGCCAACATGGAGAATCCCTTCACAAATCGACGATAATATCCAGCTAACCCTAGAAAACTGCGAATCTCCGTGACATTTCTGGGTGGCTTCCAATTAAGGACAGCTTCAATCTTGCTAGGATCTACCTTAATACCCTCTGCTGATACTATGTGCCCCAAAAAGGATATCTCCTTCAGCCAAAATTCACATTTCGACAATTTGGCATATAGCTGTTTCTCCCTCAAAGTTTACAGTACAATCCGCAGATGTCTATCATGCTCTTCTGCATTCCTCGAATAGACCAATATATCATCAATAAATACCACAACAAACTGGTCGAGGTATGGTCTGAAGATAGTGTTCATCAGATCCATAAAAGCAGCTGGAGTATTAGTTAACGCGAATGGCATGACCAAGAACTCATAATGGCCATAGCGGGTCCTGAAGGCAGTTTTAGGAATACTCTGCTCTTGTACTTTTAGCTGATAATAACCTGATCTCAGGTCAATTTTGGAGAACATAGCTGCACCCCTCAACTGATCAAACAAGTCATCAATACAGGGCAATGGGTATCTATTCTTTATTGTCACCTTATTCAACTGCCGATAATCAATGCATAACAGGAGAGTGCCATCTTTCTTCTTAACAAACAACACTGGCGCTCCCTAAGGTGACACACTAGGGCGGATAAAGCCCTTATCAAGCAGCTCTTGCAATTGCACTTTCAATTCTTTTAGTTTTGTTGGTGCCATTCTGTATGGTGTTATGGAGATTGGGTCCACACCAAGCATAACATCAATTTCAAACTGCACTTCTCTTTCTGGTGGTAATTCTGGCAATTCATTAGGAAACACATCCGGAAAGTCACATACAGTAGGAATGTCCCTCAGTGCTGGACTCCCCACTTGGGTGTCTATCACATGTGCTAAGTACGCCTCACACCCTTTTCTAATCATTTTTCTGGCCAGTGCAGCTGAAATAATGTTTGAAGGAAATAACTGCCTCTCCCCATGTATTACTACATTACCATACTGAGGAAGACCAAAAGTGACTGTCTTCAATCTACAGTCAATCATGGCATGATGCCTGGCTAACCAATCCAGGCCCAAGATAATGTCATAATCTCTGAAGGGCATTTCAATTAAATCAGACAGAAAAGTGTGTCCTTGGATCACCAAAGGACAGTATCTATATAGCCTATTTACCCTAACCTCCTGGCCTAATGGACTAGTTACTAGCACATCATAGTCCATTGCTACACACTGAATAGCAGTAGAACACATCACCCTAGCACTAACATACGAATGTGTGGAGCCAGGATCAAATAACACAAACACATCTTGGTCAAGGATGGAGAAAATACCAGCTACTACATCTGATGTTTCAGCTTCCTCCCTCTGATGCATGGTATACACTCTGACTGGTGCGCCACTGGATACTGGCTGGTTAACAGTGCTTTGACTTCTAGGAGTGCTACCAGGACCCCTACCTCTGCCTCTACCTCTAGCAGCTGACTGTGACCCTCTAGGTGCAGAGACATGGGCTAATCCTTCCGATGTAACAAAAGATTCAGACCGGCGCGGACTAGTACAATCTTTAGCGAAATGTCTGCTCCCTCCACAGTTAAAACATGCTCTGGTGGCCTTGAAGCAAACCCCACTATGAGTTTTACCACAAGTTTCACACTGCCAGACTGATAGAACTCCTCGAGAAGCTTGTTGGGTCGGCTGACCAGACCGAGGTGGTCTTTGGCCAGAAAATCTGCCTCTATCGGATCTACGGGAGCTGGATCCCCCAAACTGTTTCCTCTTTCCAGAACCACTCTCAGATGTTTGTCCTGTAGTCTTTTCAGTCTTCTCTTTCTCTTGTGAACCCTTCTTCACTGCCCCTTCAGATTCTATCCTTTCTAGTTCCAAGGCCTATGAGATCAATTCAGCAAAATTCTGATGTCGAAAACCCATGATGTCACACCCTACCCCTCTGTAAGGCATAACATGATCCCGTAGTATACCTAATGAATTACCAACTCCGTCTACTGATAACCCATTAAATACACTACAAGGGATTTTCAAAACTTTTCTTACTTCTTTTACAGTGGTGAGCACTATTTATAGGTATTAAAACCTTTTTGAACTAAAGTGATAGAATTGACACATTTGAATTATTTGGAATTTCTGTAAAAATTTTGGCAGAGTGCCCTCTGTATTTTGGATAAAACAGTTCTTCAGAAAACCTGTAAAAAGCACTTCAATATGTATTTGCAAATCTCAACTCTAACATATTTCTCAACACAATATTTTTCTCAACTCAAATCCGCAGTGATTTTTCAAAGACTGAGATACAAGAAATATAATACAAAACTATTCAAGTAAATGAAATGTCAAATTTACATTTACAATAATTTACATTTAATTACATACCAAAATATTTTACAAGAGTTTCTATACAACTGCTCAAATAATTTACATACATATTATTACATGCATACATCAAAACCTATGTACATGGGTATACCTATGATATACCCGAGTCGATCTGAATATATCTTCAAGGAAATTTACTTATCGCTCTATGCTCTTCTTACTGCGACAAAGATACAAAGCTATCGCTGAGTGGTGAACTCAGTGGTACACAACTATAATTTAAAACATAGTACAATATACATTGACAAAATTTACAGTAAATAATTTGGAAATCTGAATACTCATCAAATTCCACAAGTCAAAATATTCATTGTCAATAATGTAAATCATTTGTATAAATGACTTTGATCACAAGATTCAATTTATCAAATCATGACTATCCATTTAAATAATTCTAACGAAATCAATTATACATAAACCATAATTGAAATCAAAATTCCTTACCATTCAAAAGCCATTCTGTATCTCAAAAATCATACTGTATTTCAAAAATCATATTGTATCTCAAAAATCATACTGTATCTCAAAAATCATACTGTATCTCAAAACTCATTCTTTATCTAAAAAATCATTCTTTATCTCACTAACTATTCAAGACTAATCCGAAAGGGCCATATTCGATGTGATTCTAACTCCCTATGGTCGGGGAGGTCGAATTAGATTCTAACTCCCTATGGTCGGGGAGGTCAAATCATCGTGCACAGTACCATCACTGTAACACCCCTAAGTTCTAGAGTGCGTCATTGCTCGGTGACGATCTTTGTCAGGACAGCTAGGATGCCTAGAACCACACCTTGTTATGAGAGAGGAGACATAAATAATGAAATACAAAGAAAGAAAATACAAGAAAAACAAAGGAAAAATCATAGCAAAGAAATGTAACCGAATAAGTGAGCTGAAACCTGGCGAGCGATGGGTGATCAGACCGAAGTCACGAGTGGACCGTTGACTATGCGGCCTCGGATCATGGAACCGGAAAACATTTTAAGACTTAAATAGACCCTTATTGAAGAATAAATATCATTAGAAAGATCAAAGAAAAATTAAATAATTAGTACAAAGAAAAGTGAGAAATCGAAAAGCAGACAAAATACTTGTTATGAAAAATTGGGAATGCCACGAACAGGGCATTATGGTCATTTGACATCCCGAATTGTCTTTTGACCTAAATTTCCATTAAAAATAAATAATATTACACTTAGAAAATGAAATGAAAAATTTGTTTAGTGGTACCTAAAATAAATAGCCAAAAATGGAGTGGAAATGGTGTAAATAACACATTAAACTTATAATATGGTTAAATAATGTGAGTGGGCCACTAAAGGAATAAACTAAAGACATAGTGGGGCAGGTGTACATCCATTATCCAAGGCAGAAACTTCATCTTCTCCATTGTACCAAAGTTGCCGTGAATGAAGGGAGAGGAAACTCCATGGACATTTTCATGCAAGCTTGATCCATCCCTCCATTTCAACTCCATTCACTTGGGTTCCTTCATGAAACTTTGTCTACTCATCACAAGGAAGAGTTTGATACTAAATTTGAGAAGTTTAAGCAAGGTTTAACAAGCTCCAAGCATAAGGTAAGTCCATAATTTTGAAGATAGCTTTGTTAAGTTTTGTGTGCATGTTATGGGTGTTGGTTTTGTGAAGGAAAATTTTGAGTTTGAAGAGTTATTGTTGTTTTCATTTTGGACAGCCATGGAGTCACGTTTTTGATGAGATATTTATGCATATAATTGATGAGAAATAATGTTGATCATGGTGATTTAATATCCTAGAGGATTATTTCACATATATATGGTGATTTATGCACTTGGATGGGAATTGGTAAATTGTAGGGCACTTTGATGTTGAAGAAGGTTTTCGGCAGCTTGGGGACCCTTGAATAATTGTATGTATTGATGGAAGTATTGGCAGAATGTTGACATAGAAGAATTGATGAATGTGTATGTAAATTAGTAGTGGAAATTATATGTAATGATTAGGTGTAATTATGTACATATATTGCTAAATTTGGACTTTGTGGTTTAGGGTTGTAATTGATGTATTGAGAATGTTTGTATTCTGTCCAAATTGACCATAGTAAGAAGTGATAAATGAATATGGAATGGTATAACATCAGAATTGGGTATGGGGATTTAAGGTAGAGCAAGTTAAATGTGTGTTTGAATTGGGGTTTGAAAGACACATAGAGGACAGTGTGCAAATAGACCTATAACTTTAAATGTGTAACCTCAATTGGTATGAGACCAATTGGAGGTGAAACTAGGCACAAAATGTGCCAACTTTCATTGAGAGAACATACCAAAATTCTGCTTGCAAGGTGATGTGAAAAATGACCAATTCGGATTAGGTACACTTGAGACCTAAAAACTGACCATTTGGGCAGCAGTGAGTGTTTAGGCCATAACTCACTCAAAACAGGTCCAATTGACCTGAAATTTTAACCATGAATAGTTAAGACCCATACCTACAAGTCTTATGAAGATACCAAAGCCCAGAAATGACCATAAGCAAGTCAAAAAGCTTGCACAAGTTCGGGTCCAAAAACTGGCCGAACCAGAGTTGACCAAATTGACCTAAAATTGACCTAAAATGGTACCATTTGACCAGCAATAGTATAATGACCATAACTTGGTCTACTTAACTCGGATTGACCTGAAATTTTGCCCCGCGTGCAATAAGACCTAGATCTACAAGTTTGTAGTTTCGACCGAGACTCGAAAACCGAGGGAACTAGATCGTCCGGTTAGGTCAAACCGTTGTCTCTGATCCAAAGAATTTGCATTAAAATGCACTAAGCAAGGAAATGACTTTGGTAAAACATACCAAACCTAAAACCTTATCGAATGTGACATATTAACGATACTAAAACCTAATGTACCTAAAACGCAATGAGGGCCGGTATATTAGGTGATTAAGTGAATAATTGAGTTCAGTGCATTGTTTACCAAACACCATCGATAGAGACAGTTTAATTTAGTACTGAAACACTTCAAATTGTGTTTCTCAGTTAACAAGGACTCAAAGAAAAGGGAAAGAAATCGAGTCAGGACCAGGAGACAAATATCAGAGGTTTGTGCACAACGACTATTTCTTTTGAATTTTTCAATTGAAATGAATTATGACTATTATACATTATTATTTTAAATTGTGTTTGTGCACAACGGCTATTGCTTTTGAATTTTTCAATTGAAATAAATATTGAATATTTGTATATTATTGTTTTAAATTGTGTTTGTGCACAACAACCGTTTCTTTTGAATTATTTTCAATGGAAATAAATATTGACTATTTGCATATCATTGTTTTAAATTGTGGAAATGTGTTTGGTGGACACTTATTGATTGAAAAACATTGTGAATGGTTTGAAACTGAAAATTGTTTGAATGGTATTTGATGGATACTTATTGATTGAAAAGCATCAGAAATGGTTTTGTGGAAATTGAAGTGAATTACGAATTGTGTTGCCATTTTGTGAATGAAATTATAACTTTGGAAATTTATTGGATTCTTACGGATCATTTGAATAAAATGTTTGGAATTGTTTTGACTCACAATTGGCATGACACTGATAATATGTTCCTCCTCCATTAATGGGGTGAGTGTGATTATTCCTCCCTCTTTGACTTATCAGTCTGGGGTGAGTATCATTATGTTCCTCCTCTTTGACTTCCCACCGAGGTGAGTATGGATGAGTACTCATTAGATAGCTAGCTTCCTCCTCATTGATTTCGATTATTGGGGTGAGTATGTCTTGTCGTGGTGTACAACACGGCATATATGGAAAAATTGTGTCATGACTTAAATTGTGATATTGATTGGCAACACCGTATTCTCGGTTATTTGATCGAATGGTGTTATTGATTTGCAAAACGATATTATTCAATTATTTGATCGAATTGTGTTATTGATTTGCAAAACGATATTATTCAGTTATTTGATCAAATTGTGTCATTGATTGGAAAAAAACTGTTATTCAGTAATTTGATCAAATTGTGTATGAATTGGCAATACGGTATTCTTAAGCTATTTGACTAAATTGTGTTAATATGAATTTTGATAATTTGTGAATTGGAGTTTAAATTCCTTATGACATTCATTGTCTTGAAATCAACTATGGTTTTAAGTATCCACTAATGATATGATTTATGAATTGTGATTTAAAATTGTATTTGGTTAATGTTGTGCACCACTGAGACATTGTCTCTGATAGCTTTTATTGTCGCAGTAGAGAGATAGACAGTAGCAGACTAGGTCGCTAGTACCGCAATGAGAGATTTTGGGTATAGTGAGTATACCATATGTGGCATTTTGTACTGTAGAATGTATATTCACTGTATGTATATTTTGTTCTTGGTTTTGAGCATTGTAAATTTAAGTTGTACAATAAAGTTGTAAAATAATTATGAGTTATTTGGCTTGTGAAAAATTATGTTATATTTTTGTATCTTAGTCTTTGAAAATCACTGGATTTGACTTGAGAAATGTGTTGTGTTGATAAAAATGTTGGAGTTGAGATTTGAAAATATATTGAAGTACTTTTTACAGGTTTTCTGAAGAACTGTTTTATCCAAAATACAGATGGCACTCTGCCAAAATTTTTACAGAAATTCCAATAAATCAAATGAGTTAATTGTTTCACTTCACAAAAGTTTTTAACACTGTAAATAGTGCTCACCATCGTAAAAGAAGTAAGAAAAGTTTTTAAAATCCCTTGTAGTGTACTTAATGGGTTATCAAGCCGAAGTTGGTAATTCATTAGGTATACTATGGGATCATGTTATGCCTCAGAGGGGTAGGGTGTGACATGTTTTAGTGGTATGAGCAATGGTTTTAAAGTGAATTTAATCGTGAATTTGAAATCTTTATGTCGGTAACTACAATTGCTCAAATGTTTGATACATACAGTACATTACATTATAAATATGCACTAACGGGAGGAAATCTCCTTGTATTATTGTACAGAGGTCGTGGAAATAAATTTTGATGCATTAGTGACTAGTCCTTTAGGATAAGGATTGTGATAACAAGTGAAATTAGTTTTGGAAGAGTTTATCGTAAAAGTATTTGTTGACACACCATAAAATTATAAGCTAATTGGCGAGCCTACTTAATGTAAGGCAAGAGGACGTAAATGTAAGATGCAGAATGGAATTGCTCTAGATGAGGGCAAGGAGGTTCTCATAGAAATTGCTAATGGATATTGTAATCGAATAAGATTCGAATATCGTTGAATTCAAAAAGAATAAAAGATAACAAAGTTTGATCTATTGGGATGTATCGAGTAACTATGCAATGTTCTTGATGTTTATACGTAAGTCTTAGACATAAAGATCGACTTGAGATTATTGTGTAGAGCTACGACTACCCAATAGTACACCTAGATAAGAATAGTTGCCAACGGCATCTATTTTGGTATAGTTATGCCATGACAGAATTTAATTGTTAGAAATAAGTTTGAAAATCCTACTTAGGATCTAAAACTCAAAAGTTAAAATATCGAAAGGTTATAGTTCAAGATAAAAGGAAGTAAGTTATAGAATATTGACAGATAAAAAGAGTTATGAAAGTAGAGAATTGATTGATTCATGTGTAACAAAGAAATATTACAAATGTGAGGAAGACTATGGACTAGAATGGTCGAGGACCAATGACTGATGAATGATTCTAACATGACCTCAAGGGTCATTCAAGGAGCAACGTGAACCAAATATTAGACAACATAATAGTAAGAGGAGATTGGGGTTATCCAAGCAAATTAAACATTGTATTAGATTGTTAAAAGTCTTACGATCATATAGAAAGGAGAAATAAACGTATGACTATTGTAAGATGGCTACTGGGTAAAAATTTCGTGGACGAATTTATTTAAGGGGGAGAATTGTAACACCCTAAGTTCGGTAGTGCGGTGACTTTTGTCGGACAGCTAGGATGCCTAGAACCACACCTTGTTATGAGAGAGGAGACATAAATAATGAAATACAAAAAGAAAATACAAGAAAAACAAAGGAAAAATCATAGCAAAGAAATGTAACCGAATAAGTGAGGAAACCTAGCGATGGGTGATCGGGAAGTCACTGAGTGGACCGTTGACTAGCTCCGATCGGGAACCACGGAAAACATTTTTAAGACTTAAATAGACCCTTATTGAAGAATAAATATCATTAGAAAGATCAAAGAAAAATTAAATAATTAGTACAAAGAAAAGTGAGAAATCGAAAATGGACAAAATACGGTTATTGAAAAATTGGGAATGCCACGAACAGGCATTATGGTCATTTGAAATCCCAAATTGTCTTTTGACCTAAATGTCCATTAAAAATAAATAATAAAACAATTATAAAATGAAATGAAAAATTTGTTTAGTGGTACCTAAAATAAATAGCCAAAATGGAGTGGAAATGGTGTAAATAACACATTAAACTTATAATATGGTTAAATAATGTGAGTGGGCCACTAAAGGAATAAACTAAAGACATAGTGGGGCAGGTGTACATCCATTATCCAAGGCAGAAACTTCATCTTCTCCATTGTACCAAAGTTGCCGTGAATGAAGGGAGAGGAAACTCCATGGACATTTTCATGCAAGCTTGATCCATCCCTCCATTTCAACTCCATTCACTTGGGTTCCTTCATGAAACTTTGTCTACTCATCACAAGGAAGAGTTTGATACTAAATTTGAGAAGTTTAAGCAAGGTTTAACAAGCTCCAAGCATAAGGTAAGTCCATAATTTTGAAGATAGCTTTGTTAAGTTTTGTGTGCATGTTATGGGTGTTGGTTTTGTGAAGGAAAATTTTGAGTTTGAAGAGTTATTGTTGTTTTCATTTTGGACAGCCATGGAGTCACGTTTTTGATGAGATATTTATGCATATAATTGATGAGAAATAATGTTGATCATGGTGATTTAATATCCTAGAGGATTATTTCACATATATATGGTGATTTATGCACTTGGATGGGAATTGGTAAATTGTAGGGCACTTTGATGTTGAAGAAGGTTTTGCAGCTTGGGGACCCTTGAATAATTGTATGTATTGATGGAAGTATTGGCAGAATGTTGACATAGAAGAATTGATGAATGTGTATGTAAATTAGTAGTGGAAATTATATGTAATGATTAGGTGTAATTATGTACATATATTGCTAAATTTGGACTTTGTGGTTTAGGGTTGTAATTGATGTATTGAGAATGTTTGTATTCTGTCCAAATTGACCATAGTAAGAAGTGATAAATGAATATGGAATGGTATAACATCAGAATTGGGTATGGGGATTTAAGGTAGAGCAAGTTAAATGTGTGTTTGAATTGGGGTTTGAAAGACACATAGAGGACAGTGTGCAAATAGACCTATAACTTTAAATGTGTAACCTCAATTGGTATGAGACCAATTGAGGTGAAACTAGGCACAAAATGTGCCAACTTTCATTGAGAGAACATACCAAAATTCTGCTTGCAAGGTGATGTGTATAATGACCAATTCGGATTAGGTACACTTGAGACCTAAAAACTGACCATTTGGGCAGCAGTGAGTGTTTAGGCCATAACTCACTCAAAACAGGTCCAATTGACCTGAAATTTTAACCATGAATAGTTAAGACCCATACCTACAAGTCTTATGAAGATACCAAAGCCCAGAAATGACCATAAGCAAGTCAAAAGCTTGCACAAGTTCGGGTCCAAAACTGGCCGAACCAGAGTTGACCAAATTGACCTAAAATTGACCTAAAATGGTACCATTTGACCAGCAATAGTATAATGACCATAACTTGGTCTACTTAACTCGGATTGACCTGAAATTTTGCCCCGTGCAATAAGACCTAGATCTACAAGTTTGTAGTTTCGACCGAGACTCGAAAACCGAGGAACTAGATCGTCCGGTTAGGTCAAACTGTCTCGAATCCAAAGAATTTGCATTAAAATGCACTAAGCAAGGAAATGACTTTGGTAAAACATACCAAACCTAAAACCTTATCGAATGTGACATATTAACGATACTAAAACCTAATGTACCTAAAACGCAATGAGGGCGGTATATTAGGTGATTAAGTGAATAATTGAGTTCGGTGCATTGTTTACCAAACACCATCGATAGAGACAGTTTAATTTAGTAAACACTTCAAATTGTGTTTCTCGATTAACAAGGACTCAAAAGGGAAAGAAATAAAGTCAGGACCAGGAGACAAATATCGAGGTTTGTGCACGACTATTTCTTTTGAATTTTTCAATTGAAATGAATTATGACTATTATACATTATTATTTTAAATTGTGTTTGTGCACAACGACTATTGCTTTTGAATTTTTCAATTGAAATAAATATTGAATATTTGTATATTATTGTTTTAAATTGTGTTTGTGCACAACAACCGTTTCTTTTGAATTATTTTCAATGGAAATAAATATTGACTATTTGCATATCATTGTTTTAAATTGTGGAAATGTGTTTGGTGGACACTTATTGATTGAAAAACATTGTGAATGGTTTGAAACGTGAAAAATTGTTTGAATGGTATTTGATGGATACTTATTGATTGAAAAGCCGTAAATGGTTTTGTGGAAATTGAAGTGAATTACGAATTGTGTTGCCATTTTGTGAATGAAATTATAACTTTGGAAATTTATTGGATTCTTACGGATCATTTGAATAAAATGTTTGGAATTGTTTTGACTCACAATTGGCATGACACTGATAATATGTTCCTCCTCCATTAATGGGGTGAGTGTGATTATTCCTCCCTCTTTGACTTATCAGTCTGGGGTGAGTATGATTATGTTCCTCCCTCTTTGACTTCCCAGTCTGAGGTGAGTATGGATGAGTACTCATTAGATAGCTAGCTTCCTCCCTCATTGATTTCGATTATTGGGGTGAGTATGTCTTGTCGTGGTGTACAACACGGCATATATGGAAAAATTGTGTCATGACTTAAATTGTGATATTGATTGGCAACACTGTATTCTCAAGTTATTTGATAGAATGGTGTTATTGATTTGAAAAAAGATATTATTAAATTATTTTATCGAATTGTTTTATTGATTTTCAAAACGATATTATTCAGTTATTTGATCAAAATGTGTCATTGTTTGGAAAAGTTATTCATAATTTGATCAAATTGTGTATGAATTGGCAATACGGTATTCTTAAGCTATTTGACTAAATTGTGTTATTATGAATTTTGATAATTTGTGAATTGGAGTTTAAATTCCTTATGACATTCATTGTCTTGAAATCAACTATGGTTTTAAGTATCCACTAATGATATGATTTATGAATTGTGATTTAAAATTTTATTTGGTTAATGTTGTGCACTCGAGACATTGTCTCGTGATAGCTTTGCAGTAGAGAGATAGACAGCAGACTAGGTCGCTAGTACTGAGAGATTTTGGGTATAGTGAGTATACCATATGTGGCATTTGTAATGTATATTCACTGTATGTATATTTTGTTCTTGGTTTTGAGCGGTTGTAAATTTAAGTTGTACAATAAAGTTGTAAAATAATTATGAGTTATTTGGCTTGTGAAAAATTATGTTATATTTTTGTATCTTAGTCTTTGAAAATCACCGTGGATTTGACTTGAGAAATGTGTTGTGTTGATAAAAATGTTGGAGTTGAGATTTGAAAATATATTGAAGTACTTTTTTCATTTCAAGAACTGCTTTATCCAAAATACAGATGGCACTCTGCCAAAATTTTTATGTAAATTCCAATAAATCAAATGAGTTAATTGTTTCACTTCATTCACAAAAGTTTTTAACACTGTAAATAGTGCTCACCATTGTAAAGAAGTAAGAAAAGTTTTTAAAATCCCTTGTAGTGTACTTAATGGGTTATCAGACGGTTGGTAATTCATTAGGTATACTATGGGATCATGTTATGCCTTACAGAGGGTAGGGTGTGACATGTTTTAGTGGTATCGAGCAATGGTTTTAAAGTGAATTTCTGTGAATTTGAAATCTTTATGTCGGTAACTACAATGCTCAAATGTTTGATACATACACATTACATTATAAATATGCACTAACGGGAGGAAATCTCCTTGTATTATTGTACAGAGGTCGGAAATAAATTTTGATGCATTAGTGACTAGTCCTTTAGGATAAGGATTGTGATAACAAGTGAAATTAGTTTTGGAAGAGTTTAAAAAGTATTTATTGACACACCATAAAATTATAAGCTAATTGGCGAGCCTACTTAATGTAAGGCAAGAGGACGTAAATGTAAGATGGAATGGAATTGCTCTAGATGAGGGCAAGGAGGTTATCGTTAGAAATTGCTAATGGATATTGTAATCAATAAGATTCGAATATCGTGAATTCAAAAAGAATAAAAGATAACAAAGTTTGATCTATTGGGATGTATCGTAGTAACTATGCAATGTTCTTGATGTTTATGATCGACTTGAGATTATTGTGTAGAGCTACGCATCACCCAATAGTACACCTAGATAAGAATAGTTGCCAACGGCATCTATTTTGGTATAGTTATGCCATGACATTTAATTGTTAGAAATAAGTTTGAAAATCCTACTTAGGATCTAAAACTCAAAAGTTAAAATATCGAAGGTTATAGTTCACAAAAGGAAGTAAGTTATAGAATATTGATAAAAAGAGTTATGAAAGTAGAGAATTGAACAGTTGATTCATGTGTAACAAAGAAATATTACAAATGTGAGGAAGACTATGGACTAGAATGGTCAGAGGACCAATGACTGATGAATGATTCTAACATGACCTCAAGGGTCATTCAAGGAGCAACGTGAACCAAAATATTAGACAGCATAATAGTAAGAGGAGATTGGGGTTATCCAAGCAAATTAAACATTGTATTAGATTGTTAAAAGTCTTACGATCATATAGAAAGGAGAAATAAACGTATGACTATTGTAAGATGGCTACTGGGTAAAAATTTCGTGGAAATTTATTTAAGGGGGAGAATTGTAACACCCCTAAGTTGGTAGTGGTGACCTAGGATGCCTAGAACCACACCTATTTAAGAGAGACCAGAAATAAAAAATGAAATACAATAAAATAAAATACAAGAAAAAAAAAAGAAAAATCTGAGAAAAGAAATGTAACCGAATAAGTGAGCCGGGAAACCTAGCGATGGTGATCGAAGTCACGAGTGGACCGTTGACTGAAAACATTTTAAGACTTAAATAGACCCTTATTGAAGAATAAATATCATTAGAATGATGAAAGAACAAGTAAATAATTAGTACAAAGACAAGTGAGCAAACGAAACACAGACAAAATACGGTGTTAGAAAAATTGGGAATGCCACATTATGGTCATTTGACATCCCGAATTGTCTTTTGACCTAAATTTCCATTAAAAATAAATAATATTACACTTAGAAAATGAAATGAAAAATTTGTTTAGTGGTACCTAAAATAAATAGCCAAAAATGGAGTGGAAATGGTGTAAATAACACATTAAACTTATAATATGGTTAAATAATGTGAGTGGGCCACTAAAGGAATAAACTAAAGACATAGTGGGGCAGGTGTACATCCATTATCCAAGGCAGAAACTTCATCTTCTCCATTGTACCAAAGTTGCCGTGAATGAAGGGAGAGGAAACTCCATGGACATTTTCATGCAAGCTTGATCCATCCCTCCATTTCAACTCCATTCACTTGGGTTCCTTCATGAAACTTTGTCTACTCATCACAAGGAAGAGTTTGATACTAAATTTGAGAAGTTTAAGCAAGGTTTAACAAGCTCCAAGCATAAGGTAAGTCCATAATTTTGAAGATAGCTTTGTTAAGTTTTGTGTGCATGTTATGGGTGTTGGTTTTGTGAAGGAAAATTTTGAGTTTGAAGAGTTATTGTTGTTTTCATTTTGGACAGCCATGGAGTCACGTTTTTGATGAGATATTTATGCATATAATTGATGAGAAATAATGTTGATCATGGTGATTTAATATCCTAGAGGATTATTTCACATATATATGGTGATTTATGCACTTGGATGGGAATTGGTAAATTGTAGGGCACTTTGATGTTGAAGAAGGTTTTCGGCAGCTTGGGGACCCTTGAATAATTGTATGTATTGATGGAAGTATTGGCAGAATGTTGACATAGAAGAATTGATGAATGTGTATGTAAATTAGTAGTGGAAATTATATGTAATGATTAGGTGTAATTATGTACATATATTGCTAAATTTGGACTTTGTGGTTTAGGGTTGTAATTGATGTATTGAGAATGTTTGTATTCTGTCCAAATTGACCATAGTAAGAAGTGATAAATGAATATGGAATGGTATAACATCAGAATTGGGTATGGGGATTTAAGGTAGAGCAAGTTAAATGTGTGTTTGAATTGGGGTTTGAAAGACACATAGAGGACAGTGTGCAAATAGACCTATAACTTTAAATGTGTAACCTCAATTGGTATGAGACCAATTGGAGGTGAAACTAGGCACAAAATGTGCCAACTTTCATTGAGAGAACATACCAAAATTCTGCTTGCAAGGTGATGTGAAAAATGACCAATTCGGATTAGGTACACTTGAGACCTAAAAACTGACCATTTGGGCAGCAGTGAGTGTTTAGGCCATAACTCACTCAAAACAGGTCCAATTGACCTGAAATTTTAACCATGAATAGTTAAGACCCATACCTACAAGTCTTATGAAGATACCAAAGCCCAGAAATGACCATAAGCAAGTCAAAAAGCTTGCACAAGTTCGGGTCCAAAAACTGGCCGAACCAGAGTTGACCAAATTGACCTAAAATTGACCTAAAATGGTACCATTTGACCAGCAATAGTATAATGACCATAACTTGGTCTACTTAACTCGGATTGACCTGAAATTTTGCCCCGCGTGCAATAAGACCTAGATCTACAAGTTTGTAGTTTCGACCGAGACTCGAAAACCGAGGGAACTAGATCGTCCGGTTAGGTCAAACCAGTGTCTCGGAATCCAGCAATTTGCATTAAAATGCACTAAGCAAGGAAATGACTTTGGTAAAACATACCAAACCTAAAACCTTATCGAATGTGACATATTAACGATACTAAAACCTAATGTACCTAAAACGCAATGAGGGCCGGTATATTAGGTGATTAAGTGAATAATTGAGTTCAAGTGCATTGTTTACCAAACACCATCGATAGAGACGTTTAATTTAGTAATCAAACACTTCAAATTGTGTTTCTCGATTAACAAGGACTCAGAAAAGGGAAAGAAATGACCAGAGACAAATATCGAGGTTTGTGCACAACTATTTCTTTTTTATTTTTCAATTGAAATAAATTATGACTATTATACATTATTATTTTAAATTGTGTTTGTGCACAACGACTATTGCTTTTGAATTTTTCAATTGAAATAAATATTGAATATTTGTATATTATTGTTTTAAATTGTGTTTGTGCACAACAACCGTTTCTTTTGAATTATTTTCAATGGAAATAAATATTGACTATTTGCATATCATTGTTTTAAATTGTGGAAATGTGTTTGGTGGACACTTATTGATTCAAAAACATTGTGAATGGTTTGAAATCTGTGAAAAATTGTTTGAATGGTATTTGATGGATACTTATTGATTGAAAAGCACGTAAATGGTTTTGTGGAAATTGAAGTGAATTACGAATTGTGTTGCCATTTTGTGAATGAAATTATAACTTTGGAAATTTATTGGATTCTTACGGATCATTTGAATAAAATGTTTGGAATTGTTTTGACTCACAATTGGCATGACACTGATAATATGTTCCTCCTCCATTAATGGGGTGAGTGTGATTATTCCTCCCTCTTTGACTTATCAGTCTGGGGTGAGTATGATTATGTTCCTCCCTCTTTGACTTCCTATTAACACCTTAGAATGGATGAGTACTCATTAGATAGCTAGCTTCCTCCTCATTGATTTCGATTATTGGGGTGAGTATGTCTTGTCGTGGTGTACAACACGGCATATATGGAAAAAATTGTGTCATGACTTAAATTGTGATATTGATTGGCAACACTGTATTCTCCAGTTATTTGATCGAATGGTGTTATTGATTTGCAAAACGATATTATTCAATTATTTGATCGAATTGTGTTATTGATTTGCAAAACGATATTATTCAGTTATTTGATCAAATTGTGTCATTGATTGGAAAAAAACTGTGTTATTCAGTAATTTGATCAAATTGTGTATGAATTGGCAATACGGTATTCTTAAGCTATTTGACTAAATTGTGTTATTATGAATTTTGATAATTTGTGAATTGGAGTTTAAATTCCTTATGACATTCATTGTCTTGAAATCAACTATGGTTTTAAGTATCCACTAATGATATGATTTATGAATTGTGATTTAAAATTGTATTTGGTTAATGTTGTGCACCACTGAGACATTGTCTCAGCGATAGCTTTTTATTGCTGTCGCAGGTAGAGAGATAGACAGGGCAGCAGACTAGGCTGCTAGTACCGCCAGCGAGAGATTTTGGGTATAGTGAGTATACCATATGTGGCATTTTGTACTGTAATGTATATTCACTGTATGTATATTTTGTTCTTGGTTTTGAGCAGTTGTAAATTTAAGTTGTACAATAAAGTTGTAAAATAATTATGAGTTATTTGGCTTGTGAAAAATTATGTTATATTTTTGTATCTTAGTCTTTGAAAATCACTGTGGATTTGACTTGAGAAATGTGTTGTGTTGATAAAAATGTTGGAGTTGAGATTTGAAAATATATTGAAGTACTTTTTACAGGTTTTCTGAAGAACTGTTTTATCCAAAATACAGATGGCACTCTGCCAAAATTTTTACAGAAATTCCAATAAATCAAATGAGTTAATTGTTTCACTTCAGTTCACAAAAGTTTTTAACACCTGTAAATAGTGCTCACCACTGTAAAAGAAGTAAGAAAAGTTTTTAAAATCCCTTGTAGTGTACTTAATGGGTTATCAGTAGACGAAGTTGGTAATTCATTAGGTATACTATGGGATCATGTTATGCCTTACAGAGGGGTAGGGTGTGACAATCACAATAATGAATCTTCCGCAAGGGCCATAACGATAAAAAAAACTTAGATCTAACCTCAAATCAGAGGAAAATCTAAGCCTGTGCACGTACCATGGTAATCAAAACACAACTAACTCCATTGTCTTCTCAACAAATGAGAGAGACGGGTAATAACCTAGTCAAGCATCTATAGTGAGATATAAAACAATATCACAATCCATTTAGTGAGCATAAATCACAATACAATTCGATTCAAAGTCAATTTCAATATCCAATAAAGTTTTATGCTCATCACAATTCAAATCATACAATTGCATTTTTCCATGAAAATTGCCATCACAATTCAAAACATGTTCTATCAAAATTTTCTAAAACATAATTTATTCAATCCATAACAATGCTTAATACTTGTGGAAATACCATTTCACAAAGCTGAATTCATACATACTATAACAATTTTCAATAATCATTGAATTAAATACAATGCTTGTTAAACATAATACATAAGAAAAGTATGTCATTTAATCATATGAAATATTCAAATAAAATCAGTTAAAAACTAGTTGTGCACAAACCTCTGATATTTGTCTCCTGGTCCTGACTCAGTATTTCTTTCCCTTTTGCTGAGTCCTTGTTAACTGAGAAACACAATTTAAAGTGTTTCAGTGCTAAATTAATTTGCCTCTAACGATAATGTTCGATAAACAATTCACTGAATACCTTTATTTGCTTAATCACCTAATATACCGACCCTCGATGCGTTTTAGGTAAATTAGGTTTTAGTGTCATTAATATGTCACACTTGATAGGGTTTTAGGTTTGGTACGTTTTGCCAAACTCGTTTCCTTGTTTAGTGCATTTTAATGCAACTTGCTGAATTCCGGGATACTGGTTTGACCTTTCCCTCGGTTTTCGGGTTTCGGTCAAAACTACAAACTTGTAGATCTATGTCTTATTGCATGCGGGGCAAAATTTCAGGTCAATCCGAGTTAAGTAGACCAAGTTATGGTTATTACACTATTGCTGGTCAAATGGCATCAAATTAGGTCTTTTTTAGGTCAATTTGGTCAACTTCGGTTCGGCCAGTTTTTGGACCCGAAATTGTGCAAGCTTTTTGACTTGCTTCTGGTCATTTCTGGGTTTTGGTGTCTTCATAAGACTTGTAGGTATGGGTCTTAACTATTCATGGTTATAATTTCAGGTCAATTGGACCTGTTTTGAGTGAGTTACGGCCTAAACACTCACTGCTGCCCAATTGGTCATTTTTCAGGTCCTAATTACACCTAATCCGAATTGGTCATTTTCTTAGGTCACCTTGCAAGCAGAATTTTGGTATGCTTTCTCAATGAAAGTTGGTACATTTTGTGCCTAGTTCCACCTCCAATTGGTCTCATACCAATTGAGGTTACACATTTAAACTTATTGGCTAAAATGTACACTGCCCTTGGTTACTTTGCTTAACACACATCAATTACACACATTTACCTTGCAATATGTTTACTTCCCTACCAAATCTGTTTTGGTACATTACCAAAACTATATATTACTTTACATTAACATCACTTTGGGCAGATTACAATTATCCTCAACATACCAAATATAACTCTAATTCCCAAAGTTCAAATACCATTACACATACACATAAACATCACTAGTTTTTACATACACTTTACACAACAATTTCATACACATATCCTTCAATCCTTAATGCCACAATTCTGCCCATATCTTCATGAACACATACACTTATCCAAGAGTTTCAAGGCTGCCGAAATTGTCCTTCAACACCAAAGTGTCCTACAATTCATTAAATCCCATTCCAAGTGCAAAATTCACCATATACATGTGAAGTAATTCACTAGGTTATTAAATCATTATGATCAACATCATTTCTCATCAAATATATGCACAATTATTTCATCAATTACATGACTCCATGGCTGTCCAAAATGAACACAACAATAACTCTTCAAACTCAAAAATTTTCTTCACAAATCCAACACCCATAACATGCACACAAAGTTTAACAAAGCAAAGTTCAAAAATGTAAACTTACCTTATGGTTGGAACTTGCCAAATCTTGATTAAACTTCTCAAATTTGGTATCAAGCTCTTCCTTATGATGTGTAGACAATTTTTTATGAAGGAACCTAAGTGATTGGAGTTGAAATGGAGGGTGTTAAGTGAGCTTGAAGAAAATGGCCATGGAGTTTTCCTTTTCCTTCAATTCGGCATGGATGGAGCATTTGGAGAAGATGAAGTTTCTGATTGCATTTTAGGTGTACACATGTCCCACTTAACTCTTAGTTTATTCCTTTAGTGGCCCACTCACTCACTTAATCATATAATATGTTAAACTTTCACTTAATCCCACATTAAACCCTTAATTCTCACTATTTACTTTAGGTACCACTAAACTAAATTTTCATTTTATTTTGCAAGTGTAATATTATTTATTTTTAGTGGACATTTAGGTCAAAAGACACTTCGGGATGTCAAATGACCATAATGCCCCTGTTCGGGTTGCATTCCCGATTTTTCGGTAACACTGGGTTTTGTCCGTTTTTCGATTTCTCACTTTTCTTTGTACTAATTATTTAATTTTTCTTTGATCTTTCTAATGATATTTATTCTTCAATAAGGGTCTATTTAAGTCCTAAAAATGTTTTCCAGGGTTCCCCGCAGTCCAGGGCTAGTCAATGGTCCACGCCGTGACTTCCCAGTGCGGTCACCCATCGTTAGGTTTCCCAGCTCGTTTAACTTGATTACCTTTCTTTGCTATTATTTTTCCTTTGTTTTTCTTGTATTTTCTTTTCTTGTATTTCATTATTTTATGTCTCCTCCCTCATGTCAAAGTGTAGTTTTAGGCATCCTAGTTGTCCGGACAACACTGGTCACCGGAGCAATAGAACGCACTACCGAACCTTGGGGTGTTACAATTCTCTCCTCCTTAAAATAAATTCGTCTCGAAATTTTACCTGGCATTAGTCTCTGAACAGCTGTGGGTGCTGTCTCCTCATAACCTCTTCACGTTCCCAAGTAGCTTCCTGGCCTGAATGATGGTTCCACAGTACTTTAACCAGGTGTATCTGTTTGTTCCTCAGCTGCTTCACCTCATAAGCCAGAATTTCTATGGGTTCTTCCTCATATGAAAGGTCTGGATTTTACCTCAATCTATTCAACTGATAGTACATGAGATGGGTCTGATCTGTACCTCTTTAACATGGACACATGGAAGACACTGTGTATCCTTGCTAACTCTGGAGGTAATGCCAACCGATATGCCAGAGGACTCACTCTTTCCAGAACTTCATATGGTCCGATGAAACGAGGACTCAGTTTCCCCTTTCTGCAAAATCTCATAATCCTCTTCCAAGGAGAAACTTTGAGGAATACCTTATCACCCACTGCATACTCAATATCTCTTCTTTTCAAACCAACATAGGACTTCTGACGGTCTGATGCAGCCTTAAGTCTATCTCTAATCAATCTGATCTTTTCCTCTGTCTGCTGAACAATTTCTGGCCCAATCATCTTCCTTTCACCTACCTCATCCCAACATAGGGGAGTTCTGCACTTTCTACCATACAAAGCTTCATATGGAGGCATCCCAATGCTTGATTGGTAGCTGTTGTTATAAGCAAACTCAATCAAAGGCAAGTGTGTATCCCAACTACCTTCAAATTCAATCACACAAGTCCGTAGCATATCCTCCAATATCTGAATAACCCTCTTAGACTGGCCATCTGTCTGTGGGTGGAATACTGTGCTGAAGTTCAATCTAGTTCCTAGGGCTCTCTGAAGACTACCCCAGAATCTATAAGTGAACCTAGGATCCCTGTCAGATACAATTGATACTGGCACTCCATGAAATTTTACAATCTCATATATGTGCAATCTGGCCAATCTTTCCAGGCTATAGTCCATCCGAACTGGCAAAAAGTGAGCAGACTTGGTTAATCTATCAATTATAACCTATACTGCATCATGACTATTTTGTGTCCTCAGAAATCTCATCACAAAATCCATAGTTATATGTTCCCTTACAATGTTTCATAGGGTGCCACTTGTATGCTAGCTTGACACTTATTAATGTATACAAATTCTGTTAGTGGGATGTATCTGTCCCATCTCCTCTCGGATTCAATGACACAAGTTCTCGATATATTCTTGAGGGCTTATCACATTTCTGAGTTATTTTTATCATTTCATTTCATTATTTATAGGAACTCAATGAGTTTCCGAATTTACTGAATTACTTGTTTCAATTGTCCATCCGTCGAGGATGATACGTTGTCTTGATATCTCTAAGCTTATAGCAATTCTTGTGATCTTGGTAGTTCACATTATTGTAACCGAGTTATCGACTCGGCTACCTTACAAGTGTAGTCTTTCGACAGGCTAGTTCTGAAATTTTAAATTTCTGACTAAAATTTTCACATTTATTTCCAGTAATAGTACCCTATTCGGGTGCAACTGTATCAATTTATAGATTACTTACAAATATTCTTACTTATTGTACCACGAGGAAGCACGTAGCTCTACACAATAATCCGATTAATGATCAGATCTGCGACTTACAATACAAACATCGAGAACATTATATAGTCACTACGTTATAACCTCATGGACTAGGTTTTCTAACATCTTATCTTTCTCGAGTCCACTAATATCCCAAACTGATTCTGATTACAATTTCCTTTGACAATTACTAACAGTAACATCTTTGCCCTCATCTAGAGTAATTCTATTACTGTAACTTACTTTTAGGTCCTCTTGCCTTACATTAAGTAGGCTCGCCATTTAGCTTTATAATTTATGGTATGTTAGAAAATACTTTTAGCTAACAATTCTTCCAAAAGTAATGTCAATCATACTTGTTATTATAGTTATTATCCTAAAGGACTAGTCACTAATACATCAAAATTCGTTCCCATGTAAAGGAATGACAACAGAACATATAGTTCTGACACTAACACACAACTAAGTATTGCTGGGATCAAATAATAACTAAAATTAAGAACTTACCAGCAGCTACATATGAAGTTTCTGCTCCTTTTACTTGGCGCATAGTGGACACTCCGACTGGTGCGCTACTATATTCGGGTTGATTCACTATGTTATAGTGGTGAGGAGTACCAACTCTATTTCTATCTTGACTCTGAATGACGGTCTGTGAACTCTGGAGAGCAGATCGAGGTGGTTTAGCACAATCTTTAGCAAAGTGTCCAAGTTTTCCACAATTGTAACAGGCTCCAGAGGCCTTACGACAAATACCTCCATGATATCTTCTACAAGTTTCACATTAGCGGGAAGGGTAGGAACTTCTAGTTGTTCGACGACTGGACCTTGGTGGTCTCTGTCTTAATGATCCACCTCTATCGTATCCCTGAGTTCAGGGTTCCTCAAATTCTTTTCTCTTCCCCAAATTACTATTCGAACTCTGACCCATAGGTTTCTCCCTCTTTTCCATTTCACACTGCCCTTGTGGGAGTTGGTTCTGTACTTGGGCTTGGGCTGACAGATTATCAGCCATTTGTTGAAAGAAAGTGGCCATTTGCTGGGCCATTTGTGCAGTAATTTGTACTAGTAAAGCTGGTACAGTCAGGCCTTCGAAATTTTGTGAACCTGGGGCCTCAACTTGTTCTTCTGCCATCACAGACTGTTCTATTGTCTCACTCTTCTCTTCCATTCTTTTTACAGAATTTTCTATTCCTGTACAACCAACATAAGGAGATTCCTCTCCATTAGTTCATATTTATGATGTAAAGGTACTATATGTATCAAACATTTGACCAGTTGTAGTTACTGACAAAAATATTTCAAATTCACATTTCAAAATTTACTTTAAAACCATTGCTCTGATACCACTAAAACATGTCACACCCTACCCCTCTGTAAGGCATAACATGATCCCGTAGTATACCTAATGAATTACCAACTCCGTCTACTGATAACCCATTAAATACACTACAAGGGATTTTCAAAACTTTTCTTACTTCTTTTACAGTGGTGAGCACTATTTACAGGTATTAAAACCTTTTTGAACTGAAGTGATAGAATTGACACATTTGAATTATTTGGAATTTCTGTAAAAATTTTGGCAGAGTGCCCTCTGTATTTTGGATAAAACAGTTCTTCAGAAAACCTGTAAAAAGCACTTCAATATGTATTTGCAAATCTCAACTCTAACATATTTCTCAACACAATATTTTTCTCAACTCAAATCCGCCGTGATTTTTCAAAGACTGAGATACAAGAAATATAATACAAAACTATTCAAGTAAATGAAATGTCAAATTTACATTTACAATAATTTACATTTAATTACATACCAAAATATTTTACAAGAGTTTCTATACAACTGCTCAAATAATTTACATACATATTATTACATGCATACATCAAAACCTATGTACATGGGTATACCTATGATATACTTGGAGCTGATCTGAATATATCTTCAAGGAAATTTACTTACTGCTCTATGCTCTTCTTACCTGCGATAGCATACAAAGCTATCGCTGAGTGGTGAACTCAGTGGTGCACAACTATAATTTAAAACATAGTACAATATACATTGACAAAATTTACAGTAAATAATTTGGAAATCTGAATACTCATCAAATTCCACAACTCAAAATATTCATTGTCAATAATGTAAATCATTTGTATAAATGACTTTGATCACAAGATTCAATTTATCAAATCATGACTATCCATTTAAATAATTCTAACGAAATCAATTATACATAAACCATAATTGAAATCAAAATTCCTTACCATTCAAAAGCCATTCTGTATCTCAAAAATCATACTGTATTTCAAAAATCATACTGTATCTCAAAAATCATACTGTATCTCAAAAATCATACTGTATCTCAAAACTCATTCTTTATCTCAAAAATCATTCTTTATCTCACTAACTATGCAAGACTAATCCGAAAGGGCCATATTCGATGTGATTCTAACTCCCTATGGTCGGGGAGGTCGAATCAGATTCTAACTCCCTATGGTCGGGGAGGTCGAATCATCATGCACAGTACCATCACAATAAAGAATCTTCCGCAAGGGCCATAACGATAAAAAAAACTTAGATCTAACCTCAAATCAGAGGAAAATCTAAGCCTGTGCACGTATCATGGTAATCAAAACACAACTAACTCCATTGTCTTCTCAACAAATGAGAGAGACGGGTAATAACCTAGTCAAGCATCTATAGTGAGATATAAAACAATATCGCAATCCATTTAGTGAGCATAAATCACAATACAATTCGATTCAAAGTCAATTTCAATATCCAATAAAGTTTTATGCTCATCACAATTCAAATCATACAATTGCATTTTTCCATGAAAATTGCCATCACAATTCAAAACATGTTCTATCAAAATTTTCTAAAACATAATTTATTCAATCCATAACAATGCTTAATACTTGTGGAAATACCATTTCACAAAGCTGAATTCATACATACTATAAAAATTTTCAATAATCATTGAATTAAATACAATGCTTGTTAAACATAATACATAAGAAAAGTATGTCATTTAATCATATGAAATATTCAAATAAAATCAGTTAAAAACTAGTTGTGCACAAACCTCTGATATTTGTCTCCTGGTCCTGACTCAGTATTTCTTTCCCTTTTGCTGAGTCCTTGTTAACTGAGAAACACAATTTGAAGTGTTTCAGTGCTAAATTAATTTGCCTCTAACGATAATGTTCGATAAACAATTCACTGAATACCTTTATTTGCTTAATCACCTAATATACCGACCCTCGATGCGTTTTAGGTAAATTAGGTTTTAGTGTCATTAATATGTCACACTCGATAGGGTTTTAGGTTTGGTACGTTTTGCCAAACTCGTTTCCTTGTTTAGTGCATTTTAATGCAACTTGCCGGATTCCGGGATACTGGTTTGACCTAGCCGGACGGCCAAGTTCCCTCAGTTTTCGGGTTTTGGTCAAAACTACAAACTTGTAGATCTATGTCTTATTGCACGCGGGGCAAAATTTCAGGTCAATCCGAGTTAAGTAGACCAAGTTATTGTCATTACACTATTGCTGGTCAAATGGCATCAAATTAGGTCATTTTTAGGTCAATTTGGTCAACTTTGGTTCGGCCAGTTTTTGGACCCGAAATTGTGCAAGATTTTTGACTTGCTTCTGGTCATTTCTAGGTTTTTGTGTCTTCATAAGACTTGTAGGTATGGGTCTTAGCTATTTATGGTTAAAATTTCAGGTCAATTGGACCTGTTTTGAGTGAGTTATGGCCTAAACACTCACTGATGCCCAATTGGTCATTTTTCAGGTCCTAATTGCACCTAATCCGAATTGGTCATTTTCTTAGGTCACCTTGCAAGCAGAATTTTGGTATGCTTTCTCAATGAAAGTTGGCACATTTTGTGCCTAGTTCCACCTCCAATTGGTCTCATACCAATTGAGGTTACACATTTAAACTTATTGGCTAAAATGTACACTGCCCTTGGTTACTTTGCTTAACACACATCAATTACACACATTTACCTTGCAATATGTTTACTTCCCTACCAAATCTGTTTTGGTACATTACCAAAACTATATATTACTTTACATTAACATCACTTTGGGCAGATTACAATTATCCTCAACATACCAAATATAACTCTAATTCCCAAAGTTCAAATACCATTACACATACACATAAACATCACTAGTTTTTACATACACTTTACACAACAATTTCATACACATATCCTTCAATCCTTAATGCCACAATTCTGCCCATATCTTCATGAACACATACACTTATCCAAGAGTTTCAAGGCTGCCGAAATTGTCCTTCAACACCAAAGTGTCCTACAATTCATTAAATCCCATTCCAAGTGCAAAATTCACCATATACATGTGAAGTAATTCACTAGGTTATTAAATCATTATGATCAACATCATTTCTCATCAAATATATGCACAATTATTTCATCAATTACATGACTCCATGGCTGTCCAAAATGAACACAACAATAACTCTTCAAACTCAAAAATTTTCTTCACAAATCCAACACCCATAACATGCACACAAAGTTTAACAAAGCAAAGTTCAAAAATGTAAACTTACCTTATGGTTGGAACTTGCCAAATCTTGATTAAACTTCTCAAATTTGGTATTAAGCTCTTCCTTATGATGTGTAGACAATTTTTTATGAAGGAACCTAAGTGATTGGAGTTGAAATGGAGGGTGTTAAGTGAGCTTGAAGAAAATGGCCATGGAGTTTTCCTTTTCCTTCAATTCGGCATGGATGGAGCATTTGGAGAAGATGAAGTTTCTGATTGCATTTTAGGTGTACACATGTCCCACTTAACTCTTAGTTTATTCCTTTAGTGGCCCACTCACTCACTTATTCATATAATATGTTAAACTTTCACTTAATCCCACATTAAACCCTTAATTCTCACTATTTACTTTAGGTACCACTAAACTAATTTTTCATTTTATTTTCCAAGTGTAATATTATTTATTTTTAGTGTACATTTAGGTCAAAAGACACTTTGGGATGTCAAATGACCATAATGCCCCTGTTCGGGTTGCATTCCCGATTTTTCGGTAACACTGAGTTTTGTCCGTTTTTCGATTTCTCACTTTTCTTTGTACTAATTATTTAATTTTTCTTTGATCTTTCTAATGATATTTATTCTTCAATAAGGGTCTATTTAAGTCCTAAAAATGTTTTCCAGGGTTCCTCGCAGTCCAGGGCTAGTCAACGGTCCACGCCGTGACTTCCCAGTGCGGTCACCCATCGTTAGGTTTCCCGGCTCGTTTAACTTGATTACCTTTCTTTGCTATTATTTTTCCTTTGTTTTTCTTGTATTTTCTTTTCTTGTATTTCATTATTTTATGTCTCCTCCCTCTTGTCAAAGTGTAGTTCTAGGCATCCTAGCTGTCCGGACAACACTGGTCACCGGAGCAATAGAACGCACTACCGAACTTTGGGGTGTTACACATGATTTGCATTCTCAAATTCGGCCTTAATCCGGACTCAAACCTCTTACATCTGTCTCTGGGGGTGGAGACTAAGCTTCCAGCATAGTGGCTTAGCCTTGAGAAGTCTCTCTCATATTATGCTATGGTTCTGTCCCCTTGTTTCAAACTCAAGAATTCTTGCAATTTCTTATCCACATATGCATCAGAAACCCATCTCTGCCTGAATTCCCTCAGGAAGTCTATCCATGTCAGCACAGGCGGCTCAACCAGGTTGTGGGGGATGGTCTTCCACCATTCATATGCATCCCCTTGTAACAAGGAAACAAAATACTCGAACTTCATCTCTTTCGTACACTGCATTTTTCTGTAAACTCGTTCCATTCTTTCTAACCACTGTTCTGCCTCCAGTGGATCCACAGTGCCTTTAAACTCGGCAGCCCCAAATTTCATCAGTTTTTCATATTGCCGAGCTGAGGGCTGTGGTTGTGCTACAGGTACTGGCATCTGAGCTTGGGGTGGCACATTACCCGCCATTTGCTGGAAGAACGCAGCCATCTGCTGTACAAATTGAGCAGGGAACTGCGGTGCTGGAGCAGGAGCTGGAGTGGCTGACCCACTCACGTTCTGGAGTGCTGGGGCTTCCTCTTGAACCTCAGCCTCAATAGATTGTTCTTTGGAATGATCTCTTCCTTCCATTCCGTTTTCCCAAATTTTCTACTTCCTGAGATCAAACACAAGGAGGTTGACCTCCATTAGTGCATATTTATGATGTAAATATGTCATATGTATCAATTAAAGACACTTGAGCAGTTGTACTTATCAATAAAATGTTCATATACATAGTCAAAATTTATTGAAAAAACCATGCTCTGATACCACTAAAACATGTCACACCTTACCCCTTCGTAAGGCATAACATGATCCCGTATAATACTTAATGAACTACCGAACTTCACCTACCGATAACTCATTAAGTACCCTACAAGGGATTTTAAAACAATTTTCTTACATTTTGGAAGTGGTGAGCATTTTGGTAGGAATTAAAAACCATTTATTCAAAGTTTAAATACTAGTAAAAATTTTTGTCCATTTAAATTTTGCCACAAATTTTATAAAAATTTTGACAGAGTTCCGTTTGTAATTGGAGAAAACAGTTCTTCAAATACCTGAGAAGAACACTTCAAAAAATTTTTCACAACTCCCAACCTCCAATAAATCTCAATCATCTCAATTCAAATCACTTCAAAGTAACTCCACAATACAAATCAAAATTCATCATCTCGAAATATTTAATACTTCATTCACGAGGCATAAAACATGAAATTCACATGTACAAATGTTAATTTGCAGAAGAAAATCCAAAAATAATATTATTACAATTTATTTACAACTGCTAAACTTTATATTGATACGTACAACATTCCCATATTTACATTAAAATTATCTACAAGGGTATAAAATAATACCCGTACAAAATGATCGATGTTGTCCACAATTTAATAACAGCTCACTTTGCTGCTTTCTCCTTGCTCTTATCTGCGACAGCAAAATAAGCTATCGCTGAGCATAAAAATACTCAGTGGTGCACAATAAAAATTTAAAATACAATAAATAAATCATTCATTAATGAAACACCATTTAAATAATTCTCAATCATATTTCACAAATATCAAAGCTCATAACAACTCCATTTAGTCAAATAATTCATTAAACACAGTGTTGCCAAAATCATATACACAACTTAAGCCATGACACAAAATTTCCGATCAATGCCGTGTTGTATACCACGACAAAGCAATCTCAACCCCATTAATCGAAAATCAATGAGGGAGGTGGCTAGCTAGCTAATGAGTACTCATCCGATCTCAACCTCAACTGGCAAGCCAGAGAGGGAGAAAAATAAATGATCTCAACCCCATAAATGGAGGAGGAATAATATGATACTGTCATGCTAAGTGTGAATATAAAATCAATTCAAAACAATTTATGCAAATAATTTGTTAGAAATCTGGTAAATTTTCAAAGTCATATTCACAATCATAAATGGCAACACAATTCATAATTAACTCAAGAAAAATCAAATTTTCAAGAATCATATATTTAAACAACAATTACTGTGCACAGACCTGACGTGAGTCGCCTCTAGGCCTTGACTCCGTCTCTCAGAGCTTCCAGGTCTTTTTCAGCTGAAACACACAATTTCACAGTGTTTCAGTACCATAACTTAGCATAAATCCAAAAATAAATTCCACTTCATTTTTAACTAGCTTTATTGCGCTAAATTCGACGTTCTCGAAGTTTTTGTGTTTCGGGTTACTATTCACTACACTATTCAAGTCAAATTGTTGACTTTTTAAGGCTTAATAGGTATGGGAACTCCAACTTCACCCACATACCACATTTTGGTCATTAAATTTGTTGGTTTTGGTCATTTTCTAAAAGCTTAAATCCTTTTGGCCAAACTGTCAAATTTTTAGTTTTGGTGCTCCAAGTTGCACTGTTCCAATGGTAATTTTACTGTTGGAATTTGACAAAACTTCCTTCATAAAAAATGTTCCTTATTTTCTTAAGTTTATTCTCATTTTTGAATCACCCAAATTGGAGTTTTGTAGCTCAAGTTATGGCCATTTGAACTAGGGCTGCCGGATTGGACACAACCCAGATTTTCTGGGCAAATTTTGGTGCTGGCAGATTTGGAACACCAACTTGGGGTGGCCAAATGGCTTGGTTGCTGGCAGAATTTGGACTTGTGTTCTTCATGAAAGTTTTAGGCCTATATCTCATCTAATCTCTGGTAAAAGTTCAGGCCAGTTTGACCTGCCTAGCTCGAGTTATAACCAAATGAACAAATACTGTTCATTTAGTCATTTTGTACAGTGGCAGACTGCTCTTATTCAACTTTGGTCAATTGGTTCACTAAGTTTTGGTCACTTTTTGGGCATGGTTCCTAAATGAAAATTGTGTCATTTTATGTCTATTTTCATCCCCAATTGGTGCCATATCAATTGGACTTGTAAAATTTCAGTTTTGGTCCTTCAAAGTTGACTTGGTCATGCTGCCAACAGCATGACCATACAACCTCCGAATTTAGCTTCCATTCCAACCATTCCCACACATCTCATTTGGTCATAATTGACCATTTTTCACTTCACAATAGGTCAAAGACATCATTTATTCATTTCTCCAAATTTTTGCCTCAAACCCTAATCTCACTACTTAATTACCACTAGCAAATTTCAAAGTTCTCAACCATAATCATTCAACTAAGGGAGGTCCATAAATTCATTCAAACCCATCAAATTCATGCAAATCATACCCCCCTTCAACAGTCCGAAATTTCAGTTTGGTCCCTCACAATCTTTTTCTTTTCATTTTAAACATATTACAAGCTAATTCAAACCAAAAACACAAAAATCAAATCTCAACTTTTAAATTGATACACTTACCTCAACTTTGATACCAAATCTTCAATTTTTTTTCTCCTTTTTTCTTCTTTCTTTCTTGTTAATTTTCTTTCTCAAGGGAAGGGAATAAGGTTTTATGAAGTGATTATGGAAAAATTTAGGATTTGGTAAGGGTTTCAAAGCTTGAAGACAAGCTTTAATGGAAGTTCATCAATGGTGAGGGAGAGGGAAATGGGAGGCGGCAATAAGGAAGGAAAGATGACCCAAAATGATTTTTGTTTTCTTTTTATTTCTTTTATGTATTTTAGCTTATGGAAGACCACAAAAGTCTAATTTAATAATTCAATTAATTAATTTATTTATGGCATCATGCATGAGGTCATGCATAATGTCATCACCTTTTTACTTTTTCATTTTCACTTTTTTTTTTCTATTAGCTCTTTAATTTAATTATCATTTCCGAAATTTTATTTTCTCTGATTTTATTTGACAGTTAGGTCAGGAGTCAGCTCTCGGGGTCAATTGACCAAATTGCCCCTCGCCGGTTCATCCCAGTTTGCAAATAATTCCATATTTCTTTCGGCTCCCTGACCTAATTATTTGACTGGCTTAACAGTTCTTTTTCGTGATTTTCTCTTTTCCACTGTGTTCATAAGGGTCCTAAGGACTGCAGCGTCACATTTTACGGTTCGAAATTTGAGTTTAAAATGACTTTGCAGTCGTTCCCGAGGAGGTCACCCATCGCTGTGACTCTCGACTCGTTTAACTTCTTATGTTCTGTTTTTCTTATTTATACTTAACTAATTGAACATTGCTAATTATTTGTGTTTATGGTTTCTCTAGTTGTCTTAAGTTTGGTTCTAATCCCCTTAATTGTCCGGACCGACATCGGTCACCGGAACAGTGAAATATACCAGGCTATACAAATAGGGGTGTTACACTTGCAAACTTTGGATTAGCTCCATTAAAGGTTAGTGACTTAAACTTTATTTTCTCTTTAAATTCATGTTGAAGGAGTATGATTGAGTACAAAATTAGAAAGAAATTTAATAAATACCATGTGTATGCCCATCCCATATTTTTGTTAGCCTTGGTTGGGGTAAGATTTTGATGATTTTTATGGAGCTAAAATGGTAGTATGGCTGTCCTTAGTATTATTCTCTTAAGTGGAGTAATGAAATGCAAGTTATAATGCATGGTTTGAGACAGTTGAGTTAGGGTTTGGGATGAAATTGAGACTTTGATCATATAATGGAGAAAGTAGGTTTTAATGGTCAATTAGTGACCATTTGATTTTGTTTGAATAAGAAATGAAGTGGTTGGTTTAGTGGGAATTAAAGTTGGTGTGGCTGCCCTTGGTCACCTGCAGGACTGGGCATGAGTCCAGCAGGTTTGGGCAGCAATAACTGGAGTTGTAGAGGCTTAATTGGTGTAAGACCAATTGGACATGAAACTAGACACATAATGGCAGAACTTTGGTGAAGAAACCATGCCCATAAAACCAAACCAAGTTGACCTAAAGATTGCCTTAATCCGGGTGACCTGCATTCTGCATGGGCAAAATGACTAAATAAACAGTGTTTATTAATTTGGTCATAACTCAGTGTAAAAAGGTCCAATTGACCTGACATTTTACCAGCAACAATCTGAGATATAGACCTACAACTTTCATGAAGAAACCTAACCCAAATTACGACCATAACATATTCAAAAAGTGACTTGCAATCACTACTCAGAATACTGTAGATTTGGTCAGTCCAGAAATTCTGGAAAAATTATAATCCGGCCAGTTATGGTTTTTGGGCCATAACTTGAGCTACAAACTCTAAATGGAGTGATTTAAAAAAGAAAATGTAACTAGAAAAAATAAGGAATAACTTTCATGTTAATCATTTTGTCCCACTGAAAAAATGACTAATGGAACAGTAAACACAAAGCTTGAAAACTGAAAATTTTGAACAATTAATATTAAACTTAGAAATGGTATTGGCAACCTATACCAATAATTTTAGAATGCAAAATGTGGTATATTGGGAGTATTAGAACCAATGTACCTATTGCCTATGCAAAAGTCAACATTTTAGTTGACTAATGAAATGAATAGTAACACCTAAACTTAAATTTCTAGAATTGTATAATTTAAAAGTGTAACATGCCCTAGTACACCTAGCAAGATTGGTTTGGATAGGTTGGCATGCCAATAGGGTTCTGTTAGCAGTATTGCATATGGCTTAATGTCATTCTGTGTTTTATGGCCTCACGTGCCATTTTGTGATAAAATAGCCTTTGGCTATGTTGATTGAGATATCATACTTGGGTTTCATCCCTAAAAATTATTACAGCTTATTAGCTATTCTGTTGCACACCAAGAGACATAATGTGACAGATTGTGTGATGGTCCGAGGTACTTAATACCTAGTGCCAGTTTACCCGTTTATCCAGTCCAGTCGACTAGTATGGGTTACTCGAGCAATGATAATAAATCTTACCAAATTTTAATCAAATAATACTGCAATAAATATCAGGAATTAAGTCCACCAAAAATGTCAACACACATTCTGCATATTCACTTTATTTTAGTTATTTTATTTTATATTGTCACCACTAAGCAGAATTGCTTAGCACGTCGCTTTTGCCATGCGCAGGTACTGGAGGCATAGCTGGGGAGTCCAGCAGACCGCATACAGGGTGAGCTTTTAGATCTGTACATGGAGTCCAGAGTCACCTCGCATTTGCTGTGTATTTGGTAGGACATTAGGCCACTTTTGGTATTTTGGTATTTTGGTATTTCGTATTTTGTAAACTTCTGTAATGTATATTATAAACTCATGTAATTATGTTTTTGATGTAAAATGAGCATTTCTCATTGAATTGAGTGTGATATGAAATGAATTGAATTTTGAGATACTGAAGTCATTTGAGAAATTGTTGAGAATATATTGGTTGTTGACTGAGAATGATGTGATGATTTTATTAGAAGTGTTTTTAACAGATTCAGAAGAACTGTTTTTCCAATTTACAGCCGGCACTCTGTGGATTTTCTATAAAATTTGCGAAAAATTCAGATTAATCAAAAATTGTAAATAAATAAAAAAAAGGGGGTAAATTGAATTGAAATATGATTTGGTGGTCTAGCACACTGTGTGGCATATCTTGCTTGGCTACATTATAGACGGGTAAGGGGTGTCACATTTATTGGTATCAGAGCATCGGTTTAGGCGTTTCTGGGCCTAGATAGAGTGCATACCATTGCATTGCATTTGTAAGTGTTGAGGTGACACTGATGCAGATCTGTTTGTTTTCTTATTTTGAAAAGGATATGGATCCTGCTTCTCAAAGAGTAGTTGATGAAGAGGTGGAGAGTCGTGCTCCACCAAGGGCTGAATCTGGGGGCAGGGGAGAATCTGCTCCACCAGCAGCTGAGGCACCTGCCCAACCTCAGTTTGCACTATTTCAGCAAATGATCGAGTTTTACCGGCAAATGATGGGGGCAATTCCACCACCACAACCACAGCCACAACCTCCATCAGCACCACAGAAGTCCCATTTGGAGAAACTGTGAAAACATGGGGCTATGGATTTCTTTGGGAATAAGGAGGATGATCCCATGATAGTAGACAACTAGTTGGATAGAAAAATCATAGTCCTAGAATATCTTAATTGCAACCCCGAGCAGAACCTGGAAGGTGCTGTGTCCCTACTTCAGGATGATGCATATCAGTGGTGGGACACAGTAACCAGTGAGGTGCAACCGGAACGGATCACCTGGGAATTCCTCCTCATAGAGTTCAGGAAGAAATATGTTAGTAAAGTATATTTAGAAGAGAGAACAAGAGAATTTATCAGTCTGAGACAGAGGCAATTATCAGTGGTAGAGTATGAGCGTGAGTTTGTCAGACTGAGCCGGTATGGGAGAGAGATAGTTCCTACAGAGGCAGAGAGGTGCAGAAGGTTCGAAGAAGGGCTCAATAACAATATCAAAGTCATGATAACAGCATTGGAGATTACGGATTTTGCTAAGCTAGTTGATGCTGCAACGAAAGTAGAAAGAGTCCGAATAAATGAACAAAATAGAAGGGAAAGATAGCATAAGTGGGGTCCAGGTCAATCAAGTTCATTTTGTGCTCCCTGTAAGAAGAGTAAGGGTCCTCCTGCTTAGGGTTCAAGACAACCACAAGGTCAGGGTCAGTCCCAGGGGCCCAGACCATAGTTCACACCTAGGAGAGGCCAGTCCACACCATCAGTGGGCAGCTCTCCAGGGACGGTGTTCATGGGACTAGCCCCACCATCTTTTGCCTGTCCATACTGCCAGAAGAGGCATAAGGGGGACTGTTAGCAAGTGACTGGTGCATGCTTGCAGTGTGGATCTACAAAACATCAGATCAATAATTGTCCAAAGAGGACTACTATAGTTGCTTCAACACAAGCTGACAGACCTGCTCCTGCACCACAAAGGGGTAGGAAGCCCGGTAAATCTGAGGTAGTTGGTCCATCACTGAGTCCTACATTCGAGTCAGTTGAGAGGCTAGAGACTAGAGTACCTACCAGGGCCTATGCCATCAGAGCTCAGGAGGAGCAAGATGCCTCAGATGTCATCAGGGGTACGTTCTCCCTCTATAACACTTTAGTGCATGCATTGGTGGATCCAGGATCCACTCATTCATACATTTGCATCAAACTACCCGTAGAGAGGGGAGTTCCAGTAGAGGAGAGTGATCAAGACATTCTGGTCACAAATCCACTAGGCCACAGTGTGGTAATGAATAAAGTGTATAAAGGTTGCCCATTGAGGATTCAAGGGTATGAATTCTCGGCAGACCTAATTGAATTGCCCTTCCATGAGTTTGACGTGATATTGGGAATGGACTGGTTGTCATGTCATCAGGCAATAGTTGATTGCAAATTGAAGAGGATTTCTTTGAAAAGTTCTTAGAGTAATGAGATTACTGTTGTGGGTGAAAGGACAGATTTCCTGTCCAATGTTATCTCAGCCACAGTTGCAAGAAGATTGATGAGAAAAGGCTGCGAAGCTTACCTAGTACACGTGGTTGATACTAGGCAAGCTAAGCTAAACCTGTGTAATATACCCATAGTAAAAGACTTCCCAGATGTATTTCCTGAAAAGTTGCCTGGTTTACCACCAGAAAGAGAAGTCGAGTTTGTTATTGAGGTAATGCCGGGTACAGCACCAATTTCTATCGCCCCTTATAGGATGGCACCCACAAAATTGAGGGAGTTGAAAATTCAGTTGCAGGAGTTACTGGATAAGGGGTTCGTACGCCCTAGTGTGTCACCATGGGGAGCACCGGTGCTGTTTGTGAAGAAGAAGGATGGAACCTTGAGATTGTGTATTGATTACCGGTAGTTGAACAAGGTAACTGTGAAGAATAAATATCTGTTGCCTAGAATTGATGATCTGTTTGATCAGTTAAAGGGAGCTGGTGTATTTTCAAAAATTAATATCAAATCAGGGCATCATTAGTTGAGGGTAAAGGATGCAGATGTGTCAAAAACTGCATTCAGAACCTGGTATGGGCATTATGAATTTTTAGTGATCCCGTTTGGGTTAACAAATGCACTAGCAGTATTTATGGACCTTATGAACCGTATCTTCCATCCATACTTAGATCGGTTTGTAGTGGTCTTTATTGAGATATTCTGGTGTATTCCAAGACCAGGGAAGAACATAATGAACATTTGAGGATTGTTCTGTAAACCCTGCGAGAAAAGAAGCTATATGCTAAGTTGTCCAAGTGTGACTTATAGATGAGTGAAATCTCCTTTCTTCGAAACATAGTATCAGCTGAGGGGATTAGAGTGGATCCCAAAAAGATAGAAGCAGTGATGGAATGGAAGCCTCCCAGAAATACAACTGAGGTCAGAAGTTTCTTAGAGCTAGCTAGGTATTACAGAAGATTTGTGAAGGGGTTCTCTCTTATAACTGCTCCAATGACCAAGTTGTTGCATAAGAATGTGAAATTTGGCTGGAACGATAAGTGCCAAGGATGTTTTGAGAGGCTGAAGGCTATGTTGACAGAAGCACCAGTGTTTACACAGCCAGTGTCGGGAAAAGACTTTGTGGTATACAATGACGCCTCACATAATGGGCTGATGCAAGAGGGGAAAGTGGTTGCCTATGCTTCCAGGCTGTTAAGGCCACATGAACAAAACTACCCTACTCATGACTTGGAGTTAACAACAACTATCTTCGCACTAAAGATGTCACACCCTACCCCTCTGTAAGGCATAACATGATCCCGTAGTATACCTAATGAATTACCAACTCCGTCTACTGATAATCCATTAAATACACTACAAGGGATTTTAAAAACTTTTCTTACTTCTTTTACAGTGGTGAGCACTATTTACAGGTGTGAAAGACTTTGGTGAACTGAAGTGAAACAACTAACTCATTTGATTTATTTGGAGTATCTGTAAAAATTTTGGCAAGGTGCCATTTGTATTTTGGACAAAACAGTTCTTCAGAAAACCTGTAAAAAGCACTTCAATATATTTTCAAATCTCAACTCCAACATATTTATCAACACAACACATTTCTCAAGTCAAATCCGTAGAAATTTTTCAAAGTCTGAGATAAGGAAATATAATACAGTTTTTACAAGTGAAATAGCTCATAATTAATTTACAACTTTAAGGTACAATTTGAATTTGCAACTGCTCAAAACCAAAAACAAAATATACATACAGTGAATATACATTACATTACAAAATACAAAATGCGGTATACTCACTATACCCAAAAATCTCTCGCTGGTGGTACTAGCAGCCTAGTCTGCTGCCCTATCTGTCTGTCTGCCTGCGATAACAATAAAAAGCTATCGCTGAGACAATGTCTCAGTGGTGCACAACATTAACCAAATACAAATTTTAAATCACAATTCATAAATCATATCAATAGTGGATACTTAAAACCATAGTTAAATTCAAAACAATGAATGTCATAAGGAATTTAAACTCCAATTCACAAATTATCAAAATTCATAATAACACAATTTAGTCAAACAGTTTAAGAATACCGCATTGCCAATTCATGCACAATTTGATCAAATAACTGAATAATACCTTTTTGCAAATCAATAACACAATTGATCAAATAACTGAATAATATCGTTTTGCAAATCAATAACACAATTCGATCAAATAATTGAATAATATCGTTTTGCAAATCAATAACACAATTCGATCAAATAATTGAATAATATCGTTTTGCAAATCAATAACACAATTCGATCAAATAATTGAATAATATCGTTTTGCAAATCAATAACACAATTCGATCAAATAATTGAACAATATAATGTTGCCAATCAATAACACAATTTAGGTCATGACACACATTTTTCCATATATGCCGTGTTGTACACCACGACAAGACATACTCACCCCAATAATCGAAATCAATGAGGGAGGAAGCTAGCTATCTAATGAGTACTCATCCACACTCACCTCAGACTAGGAAGTCAAGAGGGAGGAACATAATCATACTCACCCCAGACTGATAAGTCAAAGAGGGAGGAATAATCACACTCACCCCATTAATGGAGGAGGAATATAGTATCAGTGTCATGCCAATTGTGAGTCAAAACAATTCCAAACATTTTATTCAAATGATCCGTAAGAATCCAATAAATTTCCAAAGTTATAATTTCATTCACAAATTGGCAACACAATTGTAATTCACTTCAATTTCCACAAAACCATTTCTGATTGCTTTTCAATCAATAAGTATCCATCAATATCATTCAAACAATTTTTCTGATTTCAAACCATTCACAATGATTTTCAATCAATAACTGTCCATCAAACACATTTCCACAATTTAAAACAATAATATACAAATAGTCAATATATATTACAATTGAAAAAAATTAAAAATAAACAGTTGTTGTGCACAAACCTCGATATTTGTCTCTGGTCTGACTCGATATTTCTTTCCCTTTTCTTTGAGTCCTTGTTAGCGAGAAACACAATTCAAAGTGTTTCAGTACCAAATTAAATTGTCTCTATCGATGGTGTTTGGTAAATAATGCACTGAACTCAATTATTCACTTAATCACCTAATATACCGACCCTCGTTGCGTTTTAGGTAAATTAGGTTTTAGTATCATTAATATGTCACATTCGATAGGGTTTTAGGTTTGGTACGTTTTGCCAAACTCGTTTCCTTGTTTAGTGCATTTTAATGCAACTTCTTTGGATTCCGGGATACTGGTTTGACCTAGCCGGACGGCCTAGTTCCCTCGGTTTTCGGGCTTCGGTCAAAACTACAAACTTGTAGATCTATGTCTTATTGCACGCGGGGCAAAGTTTTAGGTCAATCCGAGTTAAGTAGACCAAGTTATGGTCATTACACTATTGCTGGTCAAATGGTATCAATTTAGGTCAATTTTTGGTCAATTTGGTCAACTCTGGTTCGGCCAGTTTTTGGACCCGAACTTGTGCAAGCTTTTTGACTTGCTTATGGTCATTTCTGGACTTTGGTGTCTTCATAAGACTTGTAGGTATGGGTCTTAACTATTCATGGTTAAAATTTCAGGTCAATTGGACCTGTTTTGAGTGAGTTATGGCCTAAACACTCACTGTTGCCCAAATGGTCAGTTTTTAGGTCTCAAGTGTACCTAATCCGAATTGGTCATTTTTACATCACCTTGCAAGCAGAATTTTGGTATGTTCTCTCAATGAAAGTTGGCACATTTTGTGCCTAGTTTCACCTCCAATTGGTCTCATACCAATTGAGGTTACACATTTAAAGTTATAGGTCTATTTGCACACTGTCCTCTATGTGTCTTTCAAACCCCAATTCAAACACACATTTAACTTGCTCTACCTTAAATCCCCATACCCAATTCTGATGTTATACCATTCCATATTCATTTATCACTTCTTACTATGGTCAATTTGGACAGAATACAAACATTCTCAATACATCAATTACAACCCTAAACCACCAAGTCCAAATTTAGCAATATATGTACATAAATACACCTAATCATTACATATAATCTCCACTACTAATTTACATATACATTCATCAATTCTTCTATGTCAACATTCTGCCAACACTTCCATCAATACATACAATTATTCAAGGTTTCCCAAGCTGTCGAAAATTGTTCTTCAACATCAAAGTGCCCTACAATTTACCAATTCCCATCCAAGTGCATAAATCACCATATATATGTGAAATAATCCTCTAGGATATTAAATCACCATGATCAACATTATTTCTCATCAATTATATGCATAAATATCTCATCAAAAACGTGACTCCATGGCTGTCCAAAATGAAAACAACAATAACTCTTCAAACTCAAAATTTTCCTTCACAAAACCAACACCCATAACATGCACACAAAACTTAACAAAGCTATCTTCAAAATTATGAACTTACCTTATGCTTGGAGCTTGTTAAACCTTGCTTAAACTTCTCAAATTTAGTATCAAAATCTTCCTTGTGATGAGTAGACAAAGTTTCATGAAGGAACCTAAGAGATTGGAGTTGAAAATGGAGAGTTAAGAGAGCTTGCATGAAAAATGGCCATGGTGTTTCCTCTCACCTTCATTCACGGCAATGTTGAGATAACTTTGAGGAAGATGAAGTTCAGCTGATTTAGTGGAGTTACAGCTGCCCTATTATATGTTTATTTTATGCATTAGTGGTCCACTCACAATTTTAATCATATTTTAAGCTAAACTTTCATTTAATCCCACATTAAACCCTTGATTTTAGCTACTTATTTTAGGTACCACCAAATTAATTTTTCATTTTATTTTCTAAGTGTAATATTATTTATTTTTAATGGACATTTAGGTCAAAAGACACTTTGGGATGTCAAATGACCATAATGCCCCTGTTCGGGTTACGTTCCCGATTTTTCGGTATTACCGGGTTTTGTCTGTTTTTCGATTTCTCACTTTTCTTTGTACTAATTATTTAATTTTTCTTTGATCTTTCTAATGATATTTATTCTTCAACAAGGGTCTATTTAAGTCCTAAAAATGTTTTCCAGGGTTCCATGATCCAGGAGCTAGTCAACGGTCCACGCCGTGACTTCCGGTCTGATCACCATCGCTAGGTTTCCCGGCTCGCTTAACTTGATCACATTTCTTTGCTATTATTTTTCCTTTGTTTTTCTTGTATTTTCTTTTCTTGTATTTCATTATTTTATGTCTCCTCCCTCATGTCAAAGTGAAGTTCTAGGCATCCTAGCTGTCCGGACAACACTGGTCACCGGAGCAGTAGAACGCACTACCGAACTTTGGGGTGTTACAATTCTCCCCCCCTTAAATAAATTTCGTCCACGAAATTTTACCCAATAGCTATCTTACAATTGTCATACGTTTATTTTCTCCTGTCTATATGATCGTATAATCTTCTTTTCCTCAAATTTGTATAAGACTTTTAACAATCTAATACCACGTTTAATTTGTTTGTATAATACTAATCTCCTCTTACTATTGTGTTGTCTAATATTTCGGTTCACGTTCCTTCTTGAATGACCCTTGAGGTCATGTTAGAATCATTCATCAGTCATTGGTCCTCTGACCATTCTAGTCCATAGTCTTCCTCACATTTGTAATATTTCTTTGTTACACATGAATCAACTGTTCAATTCTCTACTTTCATAACTCTTTTTATCTGTCAATATTCTATAACTTACTTCCTTTTGTACTGAACTATAACCTTTCGATATTTTAACTTTTGAGTTTTAGATCCCTAAGTAGGATTTTCAAACTTATTTTTAACAATTAAATTCTGTCATGGCATAACTATACCAAAACAGATGCCGTTGGCAACTATTCTTATCTAGGTGTACTATCGGGTAGTACGTAGCTCTACACAATAATCTCAAGTCGGTCTTTGTCTGCGACTACAAGTATAAACATCAAGAACATTGCATAGTTACTACGATACATCCCAATAGATCAAACTTTGTTATCTTTTATTCTTTTTGAATTCACTGATATTCGAATCTTATTCTGATTACAATATCCATTAGCAATTTCTAACAGTAACCTCCTTACCCTCATCTAGAGCAATTCCATTACTGCATCTTACTTTTACGTCCTCTTGCCTTACATTAAGTAGGCTCGCCAATTAGCTTTATAATTTATGGTGTGTTAGAAAATACTTTTCGCCGATAAACTCTTTCAAAACTAATTTCACTTATTATCACAATCCTTATCTTAAGGGCTAATCACTAATGCGTCAAAATTTATTCCCCTGTAAAGGAATAACAACAGAACATATAGTTCTAACACTAACGTAAAAATATGCAAATTCCAGGTCAAACAATACATATATATATCTTAGTTGCTAATTGAGAAAGTACCAGCAATGATGTCAAAAGTCTCAGTCTCTTTTCTATCGTATAGCGTATACTCTAGTTGAAGCATCACCCTGTTTTGGCTGATTCACAGTAGTCTGACTTCTAGGTGTACTACCCCTACCTCTACCTTTGCCTCTACTAACGTATTGTGAACTATTTGGGTTATAAACTTGGGTTGATCCCTTTTGTGTAGTAAATGATCGAGCGACACTGGATTTACACAATCCCTAGCAAAATGACAAGTCTCTCCACGTTAAAGCATGCTCCTACGGCTTTATAACATAGCCCACTATGTGGTTTACCACAAGTTTCACAAAGTCGATCGACGATTGCATTTCTGGGTTTCTGTTGAGTTTGCTGATCGGATCGAGGTGGTTTCTGTCCAAAAAATCTATTTCTACCGGACTTCTTACTATCTCTGTCGTATCACCCAAAGTTTTTCCTCTTTCCAGTAGGACCACTAGAACTCTGTTCTACTGACTTTCCCTCTTTTTCTGTCTTCTCTGATTTCGTTTTCTCAGGGGCCACTTCAGATTCAATTCTTTCTAATTCTAGTGCTTGAGAAATAAGTTCAGAGAAGTTGTTATGTTTGAATCCGACCACTTGTAATCTGATACTAGGCTTCAAGCCGGTTTCAAACCTCTTACATCTCTCCCTACTGGTAGAAAGTAGACTTACTGCATAATGATTTAGGCGGGAAAATTCCCTTTCATACTCAGCCACTGATCGCCCCCTGTTTGGACTTAGGAATTCTTGCGACACGGTCTACATAAGCATCGGGGACATATTTTTGCTGAATTCCTTGAGGAAGTCATTCCATGTTAGCAATTTGTAGGTTCTACGGTGTGGGAATGGTTTTCCACCAATCATAAGCATCCCCGTAGCAAAGATCACGAGTACTCAAATCCGAGCTCCTGCGTGCAATGCGGTTTCTTGAATACCCTATCCATCCTCTCTAACCATTGTTCGACTTCTAGAGGATCTCTTGTCCCCTCAAACTCTGTAGCCCCATACTTCATCAATTTGTCATATTGTCTAGCGTAAGACCGTGGTTGTACCACCGAGTGCAGTATTGGGGCTTGAGTAGGCACATTACCATCCATTTGTTGGAAAATTGCAGTCGTCTGTTGAGCGAATCGAGCAGAAGCTGCGATGCTGCGGTGGTGCTCTTGAACCATCGACATTATGTAGGCATGGGGCATCCTTGCACCTTAGCCTCTATCGATTGATCGATGAACGATCACCCTCTTCCATAATCAATTCGAGGATTTTAGACCTCTGTACAATGATACAAGGAGATTTCCTCCGTTAGTGCATTTTTATAATGTAATGTCTTGTATGTATCAAACAATGATATTGAGCGGTTGTATCTTGTGAAGAAAGAATATTCAAATAACATGTGAAAATAGAATTTAAAAACTTTGCTCTGATACCACTAAAACATGTCACACCCTACCCCTCTGTAAGGCATAACATGATCCCGTAGTATACCTAATGAATTACCAACTCCGTCTACTGATAATCCATTAAATACACTACAAGGGATTTTAAAAACTTTTCTTACTTCTTTTACAGTGGTGAGCACTATTTACAGGTGTGAAAGACTTTGGTGAACTGAAGTGAAACAACTAACTCATTTGATTTATTTGGAGTATCTGTAAAAATTTTGGCAAGGTGCCATTTGTATTTTGGACAAAACAGTTCTTCAGAAAACCTGTAAAAAGCACTTCAATATATTTTCAAATCTCAACTCCAACATATTTATCAACACAACACATTTCTCAAGTCAAATCCGTAGAAATTTTTCAAAGTCTGAGATAAGGAAATATAATACAGTTTTTACAAGTGAAATAGCTCATAATTAATTTACAACTTCAAGGTACAATTTGAATTTGCAACTGCTCAAAACCAAAAACAAAATATACATACAGTGAATATACATTACATTACAAAATACAAAATGCGGTATACTCACTATACCCAAAATCTCTCATTGGCGGTACTAGCGACCTAGTCTGCGACCTATCTGTCATGCACTGCGGCGGCAATAAAAAAGCTATCATTTGAGACAATGTCTCAGTGGTGCACAACATTAACCAAATACAAATTTTAAATCACAATTCATAAATCATATCAATAGTGGATACTTAAAACCATAGTTAAATTCAAGACAATGAATGTCATAAGGAATTTAAACTCCAATTCACAAATTATCAAAATTCATAATAACACAATTTAGTCAAATAGTTTAAGAATATCGTATTGCCAATTCATGCACAATTTGATCAAATAACTGAATAATACCTTTTTGCAAATCAATAACACAATTGATCAAATAACTGAATAATATCGTTTTGCAAATCAATAACACAATTCGATCAAATAATTGAATAATATCGTTTTGCAAATCAATAACACAATTCGATCAAATAATTGAATAATATCATTTTGCAAATCAATAACACAATTCGATCAAATAATTGAATAATATCGTTTTGCAAATCAATAACACAATTCGATCAAATAATTGAACAATACAATGTTGCCAATCAATAACACAATTTAGGTCATGACACACATTTTTTCATATATGCCGTGTTGTACACCACGACAAGACACTCACCCCAATAATCGAAATCAATGAGGGAGGAAGCTAGCTATCTAATGAGTACTCATCCACACTCACCTCAGACTAGGAAGTCAAGAGGGAGGAACATAATCATACTCACCCCAGACTGATAAGTCAAAGAGGGAGGAATAATCACACTCACCCCATTAATGGAGGAGGAACATAGTATCAGTGTCATGCCAATTGTGAGTCAAAACAATTCCAAACATTTTATTCAAATGATCCGTAAGAATCCAATAAATTTCCAAAGTTATAATTTCATTCACAAATTGGCAACACAATTCGTAATTCACTTCAATTTCCACAAAAACCATTTACAGTGCTTTTCAATCAATAAGTATCCATCAATATCATTCAAACAATTTTTCACAGTTTCAAACCATTCACAATGTTTTTCAATCAATAAGTGTCCATCAAACACATTTCCACAATTTAAAACAATAATATACAAATAGTCAATATTTATTTCAATTGAAAATAATTCAAAAGAAACAGTTGTTGTGCACAAACCTCTGATATTTGTCTCCTGGTCCTGACTCAGTATTTCTTTCCCTTTTCTTTGAGTCCTTGTTAATCGAGAAACACAATTCGAAGTGTTTCAGTACCAAATTAAATTGTCTCTATCGATGGTGTTTGGTAAATAATGCACTGAACTCAATTATTCACTTAATCACCTAATATACCGACCCTCGTTGCGTTTTAGGTAAATTAGGTTTTAGTGTCATTAATATGTCACATTCGATAGGGTTTTAGGTTTGGTACGTTTTGCCAAACTCGTTTCCTTGTTTAGTGCATTTTAATGCAACTTGCTGGATTCCGGGATACTGGTTTGACCTAGCCGGACGGCCTAGTTCCCTCGGTTTTCGGGCTTTGGTCAAAACTACAAACTTGTAGATCTATGTCTTATTGCACGTGGGGCAAAATTTTAGGTCAATCCGAGTTAAGTAGACCAAGTTATGGTCATTACACTATTGCTGGTCAAATGGTATCAATTTAGGTCAATTTTTGGTCAATTTGGTCAACTCTGGTTCGGCCAGTTTTTGGACCCGAACTTTTGCAAGCTTTTTGACTTGCTTATGGTCATTTCTGGACTTTGGTGTCTTCATAAGACTTGTAGGTATGGGTCTTAACTATTCATGGTTAAAATTTCAGGTCAATTGGACCTGTTTTGAGTGAGTTATGGTCTAAACACTCACTGCTGCCCAAATGGTCAGTTTTTAGGTCTCAAGTGTACCTAATCCGAATTGGACATTTTTCACATCACCTTGCAAGCAGAATTTTGGTATGTTCTCTCAATGAAAGTTGGCACATTTTGTGCCTAGTTTCACCTCCAATTGGTCTCATACCAATTGAGGTTACACATTTAAAGTTATAGGTCTATTTGCACACTGTCCTCTATGTGTCTTTCAAACCCCAATTCAAACACACATTTAACTTGCTCTACCTTAAATCCCCATACCCAATTCTGATGTTATACCATTCCATATTCATTTATCACTTCTTACTATGGTCAATTTGGACAGAATACAAACATTCTCAATACATCAATTACAACCCTAAACCCCCAAGTCCAAATTTAGCAATATATGTACATAAATACACCTAATCATTACATATAATCTCCACTACTAATTTACATATACATTCATCAATTCTTCTATGTCAACATTCTGCCAACACTTCCATCAATACATACAATTATTCAAGGTTTCCCAAGCTGCCGAAAATTGTTCTTCAACATCAAAGTGCCCTACAATTTACCAATTCCCATCCAAGTGCATAAATCACCATATATATGTAAAATAATCTTCTAGGATATTAAATCACCATGATCAACATTATTTCTCATCAATTATATGCATAAATATCTCATCAAAAACGTGACTCCATGGCTGTCCAAAATGAAAACAACAATAACTCTTCAAACTCAAAATTTTCCTTCACAAAACCAACACCCATAACATGCACACAAAACTTAACAAAGCTATCTTCAAAATTATGAACTTACCTTATGCTTGGAGCTTGTTAAACCTTGCTTAAACTTCTCAAATTTAGTATCAAACTCTTCCTTGTGATGAGTAGACAAAGTTTCATGAAGGAACCTAAGAGATTGGAGTTGAAAATGGAGAGTTAAGAGAGCTTGCATGAAAAATGGCCATGGTGTTTCCTCTCACCTTCATTCACGGCAATGTTGAGATAACTTTGAGGAAGATGAAGTTCAGCTGATTTAGTGGAGTTACAGCTGCCCTATTATATGTTTATTTTATGCATTAGTGGTCCACTCACAATTTTAATCATATTTTAAGCTAAACTTTCATTTAATCCCACATTAAACCCTTGATTTTAGCTATTTACTTTAGGTACCACCAAATTAATTTTTCATTTTATTTTCTAAGTGTAAAATTATTTATTTTTAATGGACATTTAGGTCAAAAGACACTTTGGGATGTCAAATGACCATAATGCCCCTGTTCGGGTTACGTTCCCGATTTTTCGGTATTACCGGGTTTTGTCTATTTTTCGATTTCTCACTTTTCTTTGTACTAATTATTTAATTTTTCTTTGATCTTTCTAATGATATTTATTCTTCAACAAGGGTCTATTTAAGTCCTAAAAATGTTTTCCAGGGTTCCCCGCAGTCCAGGGCTAGTCAACGGTCCACGCCGTGACTTCCCGGTGCGGTCACCCATCGCTAGGTTTCGGCCGCTTAACTTGATCACATTTCTTTGCTATTATTTTTCCTTTGTTTTTCTTGTATTTTCTTTTCTTGTATTTCATTATTTTATGTCTCCTCCCTCATGTCAAAGTGTAGTTCTAGGCATCCTAGCTGTCCGGACAACACTGGTCACCGGAGCAGTAGAACGCACTACCGAACTTTGGGGTGTTACAAAAGATAAGGAGGCATTATTTATATGGTGCAAAATGCTACATCTATACAGACCATAAAAGTCTAAAATATTTTCCAACCTAAAAGGAACTCAATCTTAGACAGAGGCGATGGATTGAGCTCTTAAAGGACTATGATTGTGTGATAGATTATCATCCTGGGAAGGCAAATGTAGTTACTGATGCCTTGAGCAGAAAATCCATCACAGCTTTAAGATCACTAAATGCCCCTCTGTCCTTAGCTCAAGATGGAGCTATTTTGTCTGATTTACAAGTGAAGCCAAACCTGCTACAGCAGATATAAGATGGGTAGAGGGCAGATGAAAAATTAATGGCCATTGTGGGTAAAATTCTAGAGGGAAAGGAAACTGATTACGAGGTGAAAGCAGATGGGTGTCTGTACTACAGAGGAAGAGTGTGTGTACCAGATGATGGGAAACTGAAGACTAGTATTCTGAAAGAAGCACACACTAGTGTTTATGCTATGCACCCGAAAAGCACAAAAATGAGTAATGATTTGAAGCCTCATTATTGGTGGCCTGGTATGAAGAAGGATATAGCTGATTATGTGGCTAAGTGTTTAACATGTCAGCAAATTTGTTATAAATATTATGTTCTCTTTTAATTCCAGTTCTTGATTAAAAGATTTTCTAATTAGAAACTCTTTTCTGATTAAATCTATTTGTCCTGGCCATGAACTTGAAACATCAAGAACAATTAAATGAACATAGGATTTTATCCCTATTTACTTAGAGGAATAGATTCCACCTTGATCAATACCTGCCTCCATATATAACTAGTAGCAGCCAACACATGCCCATATACCCATACACAGTACAAGTATGAAAGCAGTATCAAACTCAAACCACCTATATACAAGATAACTGTGCTATCTCAGGTCAAAAGATTATATGCATTGATATGATTTATGACAATACATTTACAAGAGTAACTCCATGTGGTTGTCATAAGTGTCACTGGTTCGGCCTATTTATCATGTATAAGTGCCTATTATGTTTGTTATATGGCATGAGACTCACCATTCTATCTTATTTATATCTCATATAAATAACTTGGGAACAATATGAATACAATCTTACTGGATAAGTCATGTCCTTAGTGTAAAGTATCCTCAATTGTGAACCTATTTATGATACTTTGTGCTAGAAATACTGTCATTCATATTCTTAACAACTTAAGAATAGAATTTCTAACAAAATATCAATGGACTTTTTCTATTACACATAAATATATTATGTAAACGGAAAAGTGAAGATGCCTTTTATTAATAAAAGATGTACAAGATACATGCTAAATGATATGCTATATGGCATACTACTAATAATTTCCCACTAGCACTAAAGCCATTCATTATAATATCCTAGACCCATCTTCTCAAGATATCGGTCTAGCTGAGTCTATGACATAGGCTTCATGAATAGATCAGCTGGATTTTCAGTTGATGCTATTTTCTGCATGGCTACATCGCCTCGCCCAACTATCTCTCTAATAATATGGTAGGGCCTTTCTATGTGTTTGGGTTTCTAGTGAGACCGGGGTTCCTTATATCCAAACAATTTCTTTTGCAGCATCTGATGTAGCAAAATAATCGGTCTCGGTAGTGGAATTTGCAGTCGTACTCTGTTTGGAACTCTTCTAACTAACTACACTTCCATTATAAATGAACACAAACTTAGAGATGGACTTTCTATCATCGATATCTGATTGGAAATCAGAATCAGTATAACCATCCAATTGCAAGTCTCTACCTCCATAAATCAATAATAAATCCTTATTTCTTCTCAAGTACTTAAGGATATTCTTGACAGCTATCCAGTGTTTCAAACTTGGATTAGATTGATACTTGCTAGTTTAACTAGCAGCATATGTGATATCTGGCCTAGTACACGACATTGCATACATCAAACTTCCAATAGCCGAGGCATATGGAATCCTAGCCATTTTAGAAAGGTGGATACCATGTCTCATTGGTAATTATCCTCTCTTGGAATCAAGCATGTTAAATCTCTTTAACGCCTTTTCCAAGTATAGACTCTAGGATAAACCATTTATTCTTTTTGCTCTATCTCTATAGATGCGAATCCCAAGAATATAGGTTACCTTCCCTAAGTCTTTCATTGAGAATGTTTTAAACCATAAATAGATCGCTTTAGCTTGCGCACTTTGGAACCATCTTGGGATTCATAGTATGCAGCTATTGCTAATAGAATCGTAATTGATTTAAGCGTGGCAACAGGCGAGAAAGTCTCCTCATAGTCGATTCCTGCCTTTGGCGAAACCCTTTCGCTACTAGCCTTGCCTTATAGGTCTCTACCTTTCCTTCAGAACCAATTTTCTTCTTGAAAAACCCATTTGTTCCCTATAGGTATAATACCTTCAGGTGGGTCAACAAGATCCCAAACTTGATTCTTGTACATGGAATCAATTTCGGATTTCATAGCATAAACCCATTTTGAAGAGTCTATATCTGATATATCTTTTTCATAGGTAAGTGGATCATTTCCATGATCAACTTCTTCATGAGTAGACAACTCTTGTTCTTCTTCATGAAGGAAAGCATATCTCACTGGTGGGTGAGATACCCTGGTTGTTCTACGAGGAACAGCTATAAATGTATCATCAATAGGTGTAGGTTGACTAGATAGATCTATATCCATCTGATCTGTTGGTTGGTTAGAATTCTCCAATTCTAACTCTATTTGCTTTCCTTTGCCTCCTTTTTGAACATATTATTGTTCAAGAAATGTGGCATCTCTACTTACCACAACCTTTTGTGTTGTAGGCCAATAAAAATAATATCTAAAACTATCTTTTGGATACCCAACAAATCGACTCTTTTCTGATCTGGTTTCTAATTTATCAGTGTTCAGCTTTTGACATAAGCTGTACAACCCCAAATCTTAACATGCTTATGACTTGGTTTTCTTCCATGCCATATCTCATAAGGTGTGGAATATACTGATTTTAATGCAATCCTATTCAGAATATACAATGCTGATTCTAATGCAAATCCCCAAAAGGAGATTGGCATATCAGTATAGCTCATCATACTATACACCATATCCAATAAGGTACGATTTCTCCTTTCAGATACGCCATTCAGTTGTGGTGTTCCTGGAGAAGTCAGCTGTGAAACAATGCCATGCTCTTTCAAGTATTTATCAAATTCAGTATTCAAGTATTCACCTCCACGATCTGATCGAAGAGCTTTAATACTTTTTCCTGTTTGATTTTCTACTTCAGATTTAAATTCTTTGAACTTTTCAAAGGATTCATGTTTGTATTTTATTAAATACAAATACCTAAACCTTGATTTATCGTCAGTAAAGGTAATAAAATAATGAAAACTGCCTCTAGCCATTTCTTTAAATGGACCACATACATCACTATGTATTAGCTCCAAAATATTTTTAGCCCTTAGTCCTTGTCCAACAAAGGGCGATCTAGTCATTTTGTCCTGAAGGCAGGATTACAAGTTAGAGTAGGTCCAAAACCCAATGAGGATAAATTCCTCATTTTCCCCAACTTTAACCTTAAGTGCCAAATATATTTTGAACTTGAGTTGATTTTCATCATGGCATTGCATTCTTTTAGATTGCTTGTATTAGATTTGTATTTAACATTATTATCTAGATAATAAAGTCCATCATGCATATAACCCAAACTAACATATTTATTTCCAAAATAAATATCGCAAACATTATTTATGAACTGAAGTTCATAACCATCTCTAGTCAAACTAGATATAGAAATGATATTCTTAAAAAGGCATTAGGTACATGCATAACCTTTTTTAAATACAAAACATGTCCACACATGTATAAAGATTTAGATCCTATGGTTAAGGCTTCAACAGTTGAGCCATTGCCAGTCCAGAATCTAACGTCTCGTTACTGCAAGCTTCTATTATTGGCTATACTCTGGGCAGTTCCTATTCTTGTGCCCATCATTATGGCAGTGAAAACACTTTCCTTTTGCCTTTGTCAGTTTTGGTCTTCCCTATCTGTTTAGCTATCTACTTGGAAGGACCAGGAATCTGAGGTTTCTTTTTCTTATTGCCCTTCTTCTTGCTGGACTTTCCAGTAGAAGAAGATGCAATCAAAGCTACCTCTTTTCCTTTATTGCCCGGCATATTCTTTTGGGCAATAACCAGCATGTTGAGTAAACAAGCCAAGGTGCATTTGTCACACCCTACTCCTCCGTAAGATATAACATGATCCTATAGTACACCTAATGAATTACCGTACTTCGCCTACCAGTAACCCATTAAATATACTATAGGGGATTTTAAATCAATTTTCGTGAAATTTAAATCATCGATTAAAATATGGTTTTATAAAAAAATTTTCAAAATTTCGGCAGAGTGCCGGCTGTATTTTGAGAAAATGGTTCTTCAAACCTGAAAATGAAAACACTCCCAATATGATTTCTCAAATACAACTCAAATAAACTTCATTTCATCTCATAATTCAATCTCAATATTCAAATCATTTCATTTTCAAACCAACCTCATCATAAAAGAAACATTTCATTGATTACAAGACTAAAAAATTAATATTACAAAACTATACAGGTAAATGAAATCTGGAATTTACATTACAATAATTTACATTTAATTATATATCAAATATTTTACAAGAGTTTTTATACAACTGCTCAAATAATTTACATATATATATATTTACATGCATACATCAAAACCTATGTACATGGGTGTACCTATGATATACCTGGAGATGATCTGAATGTGTCTTCAAATAAGCTTACTCAACTGCTTTATGCTCTTTTCACCTGCGACAGCATACAAAGCTATCGCTGAGTGGTGAACTCAGTGGTACACAACTATAATTTAAAACATAGTACAATATACATTGACAACATAATATCATAAATCAATATCATAATCTCTTTGTCCTTTTTGTAAGCATAAATCACAACACAATTCAATTTAATGTCAATTCTAATATCCAATAATTTTATGCTCATCACAATTCAAAACATATTTTATCACAATTTTTCCAAAACTAATTTATTCAATCCATAACAATGCTCAATAATTATTGAAATATCATTTCACAAAGCTAAATTCATACATACTATAACAATTTCAATAATCATTGAATTAAATCCAATACTTGATAAACATAATACATAAGGAAAATAACGTCATTTAATCATATGAAATATTCAGAACAAAATCAATTAAAAACTAGTTATGCACAAACCTCTAATGAGTCACCTCTTAGCCTTGACTCAATGTTCCTTATGCTTTTCAATACCCTTTTCAACTGAAACACACAATTTAAAGTGTTTCAGTACTCAGTTAAATTGTTTCTGACAATAAAATCCAATATCTAAATTTTCTTGGCACTATTCCCTTCAATTCATTTCATTAGTCAACCTATAATGTTGACCTTTAATGCACTCTAAGTGAGTCAATTTTAATGTTCCCAATTTTTCACATTTTATAGTCTCTAAGTTTTGGTATATGTTACCAATTTCATTTTAAAACTTATTGCATTTTACTGTAATTATTCAGATTTGATGGCTGATGTTTACTGTCTATTGGACCAAGCTACAGTGTAAATTTAACAGATTTCTCTTCATTAAATTGTTTCTCATTGTGTCTTCTTTAATTTCCTTTTTGAATCATGTCATTTGGATTTGTATAACTCAAATAATGGTCAATTGACCATAACTAGGTCAATTCTGAATTTTAGTTCCCTTACTAAGCAGTTTTAGTATTACACTTTGCCAATTTTATTTAAGTAGGTTGCTGGCATATTTAGGTCTATTACTCTTCATAGGATATGTTACCCTATGTCTTATGGTCACTAAGAATTTTTTATTGTAATTTTTCAAGTCTTATAGAGTTACTTATGGTCAAGTTATTGGACTGGACTCAATGATCTTGTAGTAACAGGATGTTCAACTAGGGCAGTAACTTTGACCCAACATTTGAGCTTCTTACATTCATAAGATGAGGGAGAGCTCTAAAACAAAATTGAAGGTCTATTTTTTATCTTTCTAGAATGGTATGGCTCATTTTATTTGAAGACTTCTAGTGGAAGTTATACTTAAAACACTTTGCTGGAGTTAATGGTCATTTGAACCATTTCCAGATTTGGTATGCCAAATTAATCAAGTTAATTGACCTAGTTCCCTAAGTTTTTGGGTTTTGGTCAAAATACCATTATTTTAGGCCTATGTCTTAGTGAAAATTTGGCACTGGTTTCAAGGAATTTGGAGTTATATGGACCAAGTTATAGTCATTTTACTATTGCTGGTCAAGTTGCACTTATATTACAAAGTTTAAGTCATTTTTAGGTCAAAGTTAATTCGGCTAGTTTTTGTAACCCAATTTGTGCAAGTATTTTGACTTGGTTCTGGTCATTTCTGGGCTTTGGTGTCTTCATAAGAGTTGTAGCTCTATGTCTAGGCTTTCCATAGTATAAACTTTAGGTCATTTAGACATGTTTTGAGTGAGTTATGGCCAAAATTCTGATGACTATTCATATGGTCAAATTCTGGGTTTTCATGTCATGCAATTCCGAATTTAGTCATTCTTTTAGGTCACTTCTAAGCATAATTTGGACAAGCTCTCCACACGAAAGTTGGTCTATATTGAGTCTAGTTTTACCTCCAATTGGCGTCATACAAATTGGAGTCACAACTTTATACTTATAACCTAATTTATACACTGCCAACAATCACAACCTGCATAAGAGAATTTACACTTTCAATTTGGCAATCCTCCTCCTCCCAATACTTCAATATTCATTCTTAGCACTTTTATATTTATTCAACACAATTCCAGCAAAGTAAATTGGGTAAAATACTCAAATAATATAGGCTCCCATAGCTGCCTAAAATTGAACAGTCCAATAACTCAATAATTCCATCAATTTTCATCACCAATCAACTAATCTCAAGCTAAACATAAACTTTACTTAAGAAAGGAAGTGAATTTGACCCTTACCTCTTTTTGGAGCTTACTCAAACCTTAACAAAACTCCTTCATTTTGCTCCCAATATGCTACCCAAGATATGAGGATAAAGTTTAATGAAAGAATCTTGAAGATTTCATGGCTTGATCTTGGTGGATGAGAGCTTGAAGCTTTGGCCATCCATGGAGTTTTGAGAGGATTGGATTTTGCTTGAAGATGAAATGAAGAAGAAGAAGTGGCTAAAGTGGGATATGCTATCCACATAATCAATATATAAATCCATAGTGCTCCACTAAGATGGATTAAATGTTAATAATCCAAATTTTCCCTTAATTATAATTATGCCCCAAACTTCCATCATTTATTTTATGTATCACATTTTTAATTTTTATGATATTTTCAAAGTGTGCTATCACTCATTTTTAATGGACATTGAGGTCAAAAGGTAACTCTAGGTGTCAATTGACCAAAATACCCCTATTCGGTTTGTATTCCCGATTTTTCGGTAACATCGATTTTTGTTTGTTTCTTGAATTTTCGTTTTTATTTGTACTAATTTATTAATTTTTCTTTGACATTTATAATGTCATTTATACCTCAATAGATGTTTAATTAGGTCCCAAAAATATTTTCCAGGGTTCTCCGTAGTCCAAGGCTAGTCAACGGTCCTCGCCGTAACTTCCCGATGCGATCACCCATCGCTACGGTTTTTGGCTCATTTAACTTAATCACATTTCATTGCTCTTATTTTTCCTTTCTTTTTCTTGTATTTTTCTCCATTATATTTCATTATTTTATGTCTCCTCATTAATATTTAAGTATAATTCTAAGCATTCTAGCTGTTCGGATAGACACTAGTCACCGGAACAGTAGAACTCACTACCGAATATAGGGGTGTTACAATTCTCCCCCCCTTAAAATAAATTTTGTCTCGAAATTTTACCTAATTTTAGTCTCTGAACAACTGTGGCTGCTGCCTCCTCATATCCTCCTCTCGTTCCTAAGTAACTTCCTAGCCTGAATGATGGTCCATAACACCTTAACCAAATGTATACATTTATTTCTTAGCTGCTTTACCTCATGTACTAAGATCTTTATGAGTTTCCCCATCATACGTTGAATTTAAATTCATTTCACCTTTTTAGAGGTAAGCAATTTTATGTGCTAACGAATCCACTCTTTCTAGGATCTTTGTGTGGTTCTATGGAGTGAGAACTTAGTTTTTCTCTTTTCTATACAATCATATAATCTTCTTTCCTTTAAGTTTGTGTAAGACTTTTAACAATCTAATACAACATTTAATTTGTTCGTATAGCACTAATGTTCTCTTACTATCGTTCTGTCTAATATTTCAATTCATATTTCCTTATCGAATGACCATTGTGGTCATTTTAGAATTATTTATCTAATCATTGGTCCTCTGACCATTCTAATCAATAATCTTACACATATTCGTAACATTTCTTGTTTCATTTAAATCAACTATTCAAAATTTCACTTCCACAACTTATTTATCTACCAATATTCTATAAATTACTTCCTTTTGTACTGAACTATAACCTTTCGATATTCTAACTTTTGAGTTTTAAATCCCTAAGTAGGATTTCCAAACTCATTTCCAATAATAAAAATCTGTCTTGGCATAACTATACCAAAACAGATGCCGTTGGCAACTATTCTCATCTTGGTGTACTATCGAGTAGTATGTAGCTCTACACAATAATCTCAAGTCAGTACTGTAATTTGCAGCTTGTAGTACAAACATCAAGAACATTGCATAGTTACTACGATACATTCCAATAGATCAAATTTTCTTATATCTTATCTTGCTTGAGTTCACTTATATCCTAAACTTATTTTGATTATAATATCAATTAATGATTACAAACTGTAACGTCTTTGTAACACCCCTATGTTCGGTAGTGCGTTCTACTATTCTGGTGACAGTGTCTGTCCGGACAGCTAGGATGCTTGGAATTATATTTAAATATTAGTGTGGAGATATAAGGCAATGAAATACAATAGAGGAAAATATAAGAAAAACAAAGGAAAAATAATAGCAATTAAATGAAACTAAGTTAAACGAGCTACTCATGATGGGTGACCGTGACGGGAAGTTACTACAGCAATAGCCGAGCCAGGATGCAGGAACCCTCGAAATTTAGTTTTGAGACATAATTAAAGACTTATTGAAGTATAAATGTCATTAGAAATATCAAAGAAAAATTAATTAATTAGTACAAAGAAAAATGAGAAATCGAGAATACGACAAAACTAAGTGTTACCAAAAAATTGGGACTACAATCCGAATAGGGCCATTGTGGTCATTTGACACCTAGAGTTGGCTTTTGACCTAAATGTCAATGAAAAATAAATGGTATTACATTTGGGAAAATCAAATGAAAAATGGAATTAAATATAAAATGTAAATTAAGAGAAATTAAGGTTAAAATTACAATTTTTGAAACCTTAGATTATAATATCATTAATCTAGGTTTAGTGGAGCACTAAGTGGATACATTAATACTTAAAATGAGGGCTGAATCTTCCACTCACTTCATCATCCTCACCAAGCTCTCCCATGGCTGAAAATGGTGTCCCAACTTTCCTCCATGGAAACCACCCATGCAAGCTTGAGATCACCTTCATTTCAAGCTAAATTCTTTAACTTCCTTCAATAATCTTTGCCTACACACCTTGGGCAGCAATAAGGGAGCAAGAAAGATGAGTTTTGGTGGAGTTTTTGTCACACCCCGGCTTAGTGGGCCCCAGCTCAAGCCCCTCTATGGGTGGCCATCTTGCCAGCGTACCCCTCTAGATGCCGGCGATGCAACTCAAATCGGTACTGTCCGCTTTGGTGGAGTTCAATCCCTTCGCCCTGCAGAGCTAGGATTCGAACCCATATCACCTCACGGATTTGCTTCGCCTCTTACCAATTGAGCTGCAAATGTGACACCCCTTACCCGTGTACAGTATACCCGAGTAAGTAATGCCACACGGTGTACTCGCACACTCTAATATACCTTACTTAATTTGTGTCATGCTTTTGAAGTTAATTTATGAAATTTGATTTATTTTAACCATTTATCAAAAGTATTATTCATTTGAGGTTCCGAAGATTTTAAAGAAAATCCGGCGGAGTACCGGCTAAAAATGGAGAAAACAGTTCTTCGGAACCTGTTAAAAACACTTCCAATATACAATTTCATTCATTCTCAACTCCAATATCATCAATAAAACTCAATATCAATATCTCAATAATTTGTCAATTTCAGGTCTCAACAACCTTTTCATTTCTCAAAACATCCCTTTCTCAGGGTTCTCATATATAAACAACCAATAAATACTCAAATTAATACCATCCATGACCATAAATCTTTATTATTTACATGAACCTCAAAATACATTACATAAATCCCAAATACATATGAGAAAATAAAAAGTTAATTACAAAATGACAAAATGACATCTAGTGTCCTACCAATGCAATTGCAGTGACGAGGTGACACGGACAGCGTAAGCTGCGGATGGACTCACCCGATCTGTGGTCTACTGGGCTCGCGATCGGGATCTCCAGTACCTACGCGTGGCAAAAGCAACGCGCTAAGCAATAATGCTTAGTGGTGCAATAATATAATAAAAGAAAATAGCAAGAAAATAAATGTGTATATAATGTGTATGCTTTCTTTGTTTGGTATTGATATATTCATTGTTTCATTAACGTTGTTCACTTTTATTCATTTGGTTGCCCCAAGTAACCTACACTAGACAACTGGACTGGATAACGGGTAAACTGGCACTGGGTACCTAGTACCTCGGGCCGTCACACCATCGGTCGCATATGCATCTCCCGGTGTGCAACAGAACAGCTAACAAGCTGTAAATAATATCAGGCACAAGGCCAAGTCTCAATGCAAAGTCAGAATGGCTAAAAGCCATGAAATCACAGAATGGCATTTTTGCCATGTGCAGTACTGCTAACTGAACCCTATTGGCATGCCAAACTATCCAAACCAATCTTGTTAGGTATACTAGGGCATTTGAAACTCTTAAATTTGTCAATTTGTGAATTTCAACTTTTCTAGTGTCACTATTCATCATTGGTCAACAAAAATGTTGACTTTTGGAATAAAAATGTGTACATTGCCTTTGGCACTCCCAACATACCACATTTGGTGTTTAAAACTTGTTGGCATTAAGTGTTAATACCATTTCAAAGTGTAACCCACACAAGCAGAAAATTTCAGTTTTGGTGAGTCAACTTTACTGTTCCATTGGACACTGTTACTGTTGGAATTATAAGAAATGTAAAACATGAAAGTTGTTCCTTATTTTGTCTAGTTGAATTTCCTTTTTTGAATCACTCCATTTGGAGTTTTGTAGCTCTAGATATGGCTCAAAAACCCAAGCTGTCCGGATATGCATTCTGCAGAAATTTACCATATCTACAGTGCATGAACAGTAACTTGAGTCACTTGGTTGAATGGGTTCTGGCCATAATTTTGGGTAGGTTCCTTCATGAAAGTTGTTTGTCTATGTCTTAACTTGTTGCTGTAAAAATTTCAGGCCAATTGACCAAATCTACATTGTGTTATGGCCAAATGAACAGTTACTGTTCATTTGGTCAATTCTGCAGAGGCAGTTTCAGGGTTCCAGATTGGGGCCAAGTTTTGGTCCTCTTACTTTGGTCTTTTGGGCATGGTTTCTTCGGAAAAAATGTGCCATTATAAGCCTAGTTTCATGTCCAATTGGCCAAACATCAATTGGACTAACACAGCCCAAGTTATGGCAGTGCAAAGGGACTGAATTTTCAGTCCCTATTCTGCTGTCATAGGGCAGTTTATACCTTGACTTTGCCCCACCATTTTTCAGTGCCATTTATGGTCAACATATCCAAAATGGTCACTTATTGACCATTAGAGTGTTCTTTAATAGGTTGGTCAGCCAAGTCACTTTTTCATGCTTCAAAACCCTAGTATCCAAGGCAATTTACCCATAACCCTCCATTAGCACCCTAGTTTAACATCTATGTAAATATATAACTTAAATACAATCTCCAACTCATGCTAAGTCCATTAAAAAAACATTTAAAACACTCCCTTATTGTTTCTTCTTAGGGCTGCCGAAATTGAAGTGTTCATACCCATAGGTTTTTTGTTCATTTAAACTACAAATCTTACTAAGTTCAAGTCCAAAATCATGGAAATAAAGTGTTTAATGGGTATAAATGCACTAACCTTGTTTGGGCAGAATTTCCAAAGCCCTAAACCTCACTTTTCTTCCTTTCCTTGGCTGCCAAAAGCTTCTCCAAGTGATATGGTCAAGGTTTAATGAAAGGGGTTAGGGTTTAGTGGTGGAAACTCATGGGAAATGGAGGTAATGAAAGAAAATTTTCATGGAGGGAGGAAGAAGAGAGGATCACGTTTTTAAGGAAGAAGAAGAAGAAGAAAGCAGCTGGTTTTTTAATTGTTTAGGTCTTCTTTTATCTCTTTATTAGTTAGTCAAATAATGGCTAAATTTTGATTGGTCATAGTTTTTCTTAATGACATCATAATTCCCATTTACTTACTTTTCTTCTTACTTTTGTTTTCTTATTTTCATTTCTCATTTTTAATAAATTTTTCATCAACATTAATTCATATTTTATGTCATATTAATTATTTACTCAACTGGACAAGTCGGCTAAAAATCACCTCTGAAGGCGAAATGACCAAAATGCCCTCCGTTTGGCTTAACGGCTCAAAATTGTCTGTACCGATTGAAAAATTTTTTTTAGGTATTTTCTTGGCATTCTAATGCCATGGGAACCTCAATTACCCTTCTCTGGAGTCCCAAAAATTATTTTATAATTTTTCCCCCGGGTCTAGGGCTCCTCGTTGCGAGAACCGCAACTTCCCTCCGGTTACCCATCGCTAGGGCACCGGCTCTTTTAACTTGATTGTATTTTATTTCTAAAATTTTTACTAAATTTTTCTTGTTAATATTTGAGTTAATTATGGTTCCTGACTTTAGTTTGAATATTTTTCCGGACGTTCTAGTCAGGACCGACCGATCACCGGAACAGTAGGATGTACGGAGTGGTTACCAGGAGGGTGTTACAACTCTTCCCCTCTAATTTAAATTTCGTCCTCAAAATTTACCTGATGCAAACAGTTGAGGGAACTGTTGCCTCATCGACTCTTCACTTTCCCAAGTTGCCTCCTCGGTGTTGTGGTGCATCCAAAGCACTTTCACCAATGGAATTTGCTTGTTTCTCAACTCTTTCACTTCCCGAGCCAAGATCCGTAGAGGTTCTTCTTCGTATGTCAAATCCGGCTGTATTTCAATTTCTTCTCTGGAGATGACATGTGAAGGATCTGAGCGGTATCTTCTGAGCATGGATACATGGAACACATTGTGGATCTTGTCCAGCTCTGGTGGTAAATCTAGCCTATAGGCCACTGGACCCACACGTTCAATAACTTCATATGGGCCAATGAACCTAGGGCTTAACTTACCTTTCCTTCCAAACCTCAATACCTTCTTCCATGGTGACACCTTGAGGAACACTTTGTCGCCAACCACATATTCTATTTCTTTCCTCTTCAGGTCGGCATAAGATTTACATGCATGCGAGGCAACCTTTAAGTTGGCTTTGATTGATTTCACCTTCTCCTCGGCTGTTTCACAGTGTCAGCCCTACCGATTTGTCTTCGCCCAATTCAGTCCGGCCTGCTGAGTTTTACATTTTCTCCCATACAGTGCTTCATATGGGGCCATTTGAATGCTAGCTTGGTAGCTATTGTTGTATGCAAACTCTGCCAGTTGGAGGTATCTATCCCAACTTCCCTCAAACATAATGACACAACTCCTTAGCATATCCTCAAGGACCTGACAAGTATTTCACGTTATTGTTATCATTTCAATTCAATATTTGTATCAATTTCATTGGTTTCAATTATTTACCTGGATTACTCTTTCAGATTGCCCATCCGTCTGAGGATGGAAAGTCATCTTTGAAATGGAGTTGTGTACCCAAGGATTCATGCAACTTCTTCCAAAATCTCGATGTAAACCTTGGGTCTCGATCAGATATGATGGAAAGTGGAATTCCATGCAGTCTAACTATCTCACTGATATACAATTCTGCTAACTTCTCCAGTGAGTAGTCAGTCCTAACTGGCAGAAAGTGTGCTGACTTTGTCAATCTATCAATTATCACCCATGCTACATCATGTTTCTTCCGGGTGAGAGGTAGCCCACTTACAAAATCCATGGTGACCCGATCTCATTTCCACTCAGGTATGCGTATAGCCTGTAGCAAACCTGATGGAACTTGATGTTCTGCTTTGACTTGCTGACATGTCAAGCATTTAGTCACGTAGTCAGCTATGTCCTTCTTCATACCAGGCCACCAATATTGGAGCTTCAAATCATGATACATCTTTGTACTTCCTGGGTGCATAGCATATACACTAGTGTGTGCCTCTTTTAGAATATTGGCTTTCAATTCCCCATCATCTGGTACACACAGTCTTTCTTTGTAGTACAGACACCCATCAGCTTTCACCCCATAGTCAGTTGCTTTTCCCTCTGGGATTTTGCTCATAATAGCCATTAGCTTCTCATCTACCTTCTGCCCATCTAAAATCTGCTGTAGGAGGTTTGGCCTCACTTACAACTCAGCCAAGATAGCTCCATCACGAACCAAAGATAGACGGGCATTCAATGATCTCAAGGCTGTCATGGATTTTCTGCTCAAAGCATCAGCAACTACATTTGCCTTCCCAGGATGGTAATCAATTACACAGTCATAGTCCTTCAGGAACTCAATCCATCGCCTCTGTCTAAGGTTGAGCTCCTTCTGGGTTGGCAAATATTTCAGGCTCTTGTGGTCTGTGTAAATGTAGCACTTTTCACCATACAAGTAATGCCTCCATATCTTCAGTGCGAAGATAATTGCTGCAAGCTCTAGATCATGGGTAGGGTAGTTCTGTTCGTGTGGCCTCAACTGCCTGGAGGCATAGGCGACCACCTTCCCCTCTTGCATCAATACACACCCTAACCCATTATGTGAGGCATCACTATAGACCACAAAGTCCTTTCCGGACACTGGCTGTGTTAACACTGGTGCCTCTGTCAACATAGCCTTCAATTTCTCAAAATTGGTCTGACACTTGTCATTCCAGTCAAATCTGACATTCTTGTGTAACAACTTGGTCATTGGAGCAGCTATTAGGGAAAATCCCTTCACAAATCTCCTGTAATACCCAGCTAGCCCCAAGAAACTTCTGACCTCAGTTGTATTTCTGGGAGGCTTCCATTCCATCACTGCTTCTATTTTCTTGGGATCTACCCTAATCCCATCAGCTGACACTATGTGTCCAAGGAATGCAATCTCATTCAGCCAAAAGTCACACTTGGACAACTTAGCATACAGCTTCTTTTCCCGCAGGGTTTGCAGAACAATCCTCAAATGTTCATCATGTTCTTCCCTGGTCTTGGAGTACACCAGAATGTCATCAATAAAAACCACTACGAACCGATCTAGGTATGGATGGAAGATACGGTTCATAAGGTCCATGAACACCGCTGGTGCATTTGTTAGGCCAAAGGGCATCACCAGGAACTCATAATGCCCATACCGGGTCCTGAATGCAGTCTTGGGCACATCTACATCTTTCACCCTCAGCTGATGATACCATGATCTGAGATCAATCTTAGAAAATACTCCTGCTCCCTTCAACTGATCAAACAGATCATCAATCCTGGGCAACGGATATTTGTTCTTCACAGTCACTTTATTCAACTGCCGGTAATCAATACAAAGCCTCAAAGTCCCATCCTTCTTTTTCACAAACAGCACTGGAGCTCCCCATGGTGACACACTGGGGCGTATGAACCCCTTATCAAGCAACTCTTGCAACTGAGTTTTCAACTCCCTCAATTCAGTAGGTGCCATCCTATAAGGAGCAATGGAAATGGATGCTTTGTGCAGTTGTCTCAATAGCAAATTCGACTTCCCTTTACGGTGGCAAACCAGGCAACTCTTCAGAAATACTGGGAAGTCTCTCACTGTGGGTATGTCACTCAAGTTTGGCTTAGCCTGCCTAGTATCCACCACATGTGCTAGGTAGGCTTCACAGCCTTTTCTCATCATTCTTCTTGCAACAGTGGCTGAGATGACATTGGACAGGAAATCTGTCCTTTCCCCTACAACTGTGATCTCATTACCCTCAGGGGTTTTCAAAGAAATTCTCTTCAATTTGCAATCAACTATTGCCTGATGACGTGACAACGGTCCATTCCCAAAATCACGTCAAACTCATGGAAAGGCAACTCAATTAGGTCCGCCAAGAATTCATACCCTGAATCCTTAACGGGCAACCCTTGTATACCTTATTCACTACTACTGCGTGGCCCAATGGATTAGTGACCGAATGTCTTGGTCACTCTCCCTACTAGTATCCCCTTTCTACGGGTAGGTTGATGCAAAAGTAGCAATGAGTGGATCCTTGATCCAAAAAGTCATGCACAGGAGTATTGTAGAGGAGAACGTACCCGATGACGCCCGGCATCTTGCTCCTCCCGAGCTCTCAAGGCATAATTTACGGCGGGTGGTCCATTATCGGCCTCTCTGTGGCTCGGATCGGGCCTCGAGATGGTCCCACAACCGGATTTACGGACCTTCTACCTCTCTCGTAGTGCGGGGCGGTGCATGCGCTTGTGTCGGAGCGGTGTAGTAGTTCTGCGTGGGCGGTTCCTCGATTGATGTTCCGCCGACCCACATCTCAAGCAAGCACCAGTCACTCTCCAACACTCCCCCTTATGCCATTTCTGACAGTGTGGACACGCAGAAGATGCTGGGGCTGGTCCCCTGAACCCCATCCCTGGAGAGCTGCCCACTGATGGTGTGGACTGACCTCTCCTAGGGGTGAACTGTGGTCTGGGCCCCTGAGACTGACCCTGACCCTGTGGCTGAGCTGAACTTTGTGCAGGAGGACCCTTGAACTTCTTCCCTGATGCAGGAGCTGAACTCGACTGACCCGGTCCCCTCTTCTGCTGTCTCTCTCTTCTAGTCCACTCACTAATTCTTACTTTTTCAACCTTTATTGCCGCTTCCACTAACTTGGTAAATTCTGTGATTCCCAAGGCAGTGAGCTGGATCTTGATGTTATCATTTAGTCCCTCTTCAAATCTCTTGCACCTTTCAGCTTCATTAGGGACTATCTCCCTTCCATAACGGCTTAATCTTACGAATTCCTTCTCATATTCAGCCACTGACAACTGTCTCTGCCTCAGGTTAATGAATTCCCTTCTTCTCTCTTCCAAATATACAGTACCCACATACTTCTTCTTGAATTCAGAGAGAAAGAAATCCCAAGTTACAGCTTCTGGCTGCACTTCACTGGACACAGTGTCCCACCACTCATATGCATCATCTTGCAGCAAAGAGATGGCAGCTTCCAGGTTTTGCTCTGGAGTGCAGTGGAGTTGTTTTAGGACTCTGCCTGTTCTGTTCAACCAATTCTCGGCTGCAACAGAGTCATCTTCTCTCTTGCCATAGAAGTCCACAGCTCCAAACTTTCTTAGCCTTTCCAGGTGTGATTTCTGCTGTGGAGCTGGTGGTGGTGGTGGTGCTGGCATTACCCCAGCCATCTGTCTAAAGAAGTCGGCCATTTGTTGGATCATGGCTGTGGAGGCCGAGCAGCTCGCTTGAGTGGCGGAGGCATTCTCTCATGCCCCCAGTCTCAGCTACTGCAGGTGGAGCATGACTCTCCACTTCCTCCTCAACGGCTCTCTGAGATGAAGGATCCATATCCTATTCAAAATAAGAAAGATAAACAGATCTGCGTTAGTGTCACCTCGACTCTTACAAATGCAATGCATGGTATGGACTCAATCTAGGCCCAGAAACGCCTAAACCGTGCTCTGATACCACTAAATGTGACACCCCTTACCCGTGTACAGTATACCCGAGTAAGTAATGCCACACGGTGTACTGGCACACTCTAATATACCTTACTTAATTTGTGTCATGCTTTTGAAGTTAATTTATGAAATTTGATTTATTTTAACCATTTATCAAAAGTATTATTCATTTGAGGTTCCGAAGATTTTAAAGAAAATCCGGCGGAGTACCGGCTAAAAATGGAGAAAACAGTTCTTCGGAACCTGTTAAAAACACTTCCAATATACAATTTCATTCATTCTCAACTCCAATATCATCAATAAAACTCAATATCAATATCTCAATAATTTGTCAATTTCAGGTCTCAACAACCTTTTCATTTCTCAAAACATCCCTTTCTCAGGGTTCTCATATATAAACAACCAATAAATACTCAAATTAATACCATCCATGACCATAAATCTTTATTATTTACATGAACCTCAAAATACATTACATAAATCCCAAATACATATGAGAAAATAAAAAGTTAATTACAAAATGACAAAATGACATCTAGTGTCCTACCAATGCACTGCAGGTGACGAGGTGACACGGACATCGAGCGAAGCTGCGGATGGACTCACCCGATGCGTGGTCTCTTGGGCTCGTGATCGGGATCTCCGGTACCTCTGGCGTGGCAAAAGCAACGCGCTAAGCAATAATGCTTAGTGGTGCAATAATATAATAAAAGAAAATAGCAAGAAAATAAATGTGTATAGAATGTGTATGCTTTCTTTGTTTGGTATTGATATATTCATTGTTTCATTAACGTTGTTCACTTTTATTCATTTGGTTGCCCCAAGTAACCTACACTAGACATCGGATGGATAACGGGTAACCGCCTTTGGGTACCTAGTACCTCGGGCCGTCACACCATCGGTCACATATGCATCTCCCGGTGTGCAACAGAACAGCTAACAAGCTGTAAATAATATCAGGCACAAGGCCAAGTCTCAATGCAAAGTCAGAATGGCTAAAAGCCATGAAATCACAGAATGGCATTTTTGCCATGTGCAGTACTGCTAACTGAACCCTATTGGCATGCCAAACTATCCAAACCAATCTTGTTAGGTATACTAGGGCATTTGAAACTCTTAAATTTGTCAATTTGTGAATTTCAACTTTTTTGGTGTCACTATTCATCATTGGTCAACAAAAATGTTGACTTTTGGAATAAAAATGTGTACATTGCCTTTGGCACTCCCAACATACCACATTTGGTGTTTAAAACTTGTTGGCATTAAGTGTTAATACCATTTCAAAGTGTAACCCACACAAGCAGAAAATTTCAGTTTTGGTGAGTCAACTTTACTGTTCCATTGGACACTGTTACTGTTGGAATTTGAAGAAATGTAAAACATGAAAGTTGTTCCTTATTTTGTCTAGTTGAATTTCCTTTTTTGAATCACTCCATTTGGAGTTTTGTAGCTCTAGATATGGCTCAAAAACCCAAGCTGTCCGGATATGCATTCTGCAGAAATTTACCATATCTACAGTGCATGAACAGTAACTTGAGTCACTTGGTTGAATGGGTTCTGGCCATAATTTGGGGTAGGTTCCTTCATGAAAGTTGTTTGTCTATGTCTTAACTTGTTGCTGTAAAAATTTCAGGCCAATTGACCAAACCTACATTGAGTTATGGCCAAATGAACAGTTACTGTTCATTTGGTCATTTCTGCAGAGGCAGTTTCAGGGTTCCGGATTGGGGCCAAGTTTTGGTCCTCTTACTTTGGTCTTTTGGGCATGGTTTCTTCAGCAAAAATGTGCCATTATAAGCCTAGTTTCATGTCCAATTGGCCAAACATCAATTGGACTAACACAGCCCAAGTTATGGCAGTGCAAAGGGACTGAATTTTCAGTCCCTATTCTGCTGTCATAGGGCAGTTTATACCTTGACTTTGCCCCACCATTTTTCAGTGCCATTTATGGTCAACATATCCAAAATGGTCACTTATTGACCATTAGAGTGTTCTTTAATAGGTTGGTCAGCCAAGTCACTTTTTCATGCTTCAAAACCCTAGTATCCAAGGCAATTTACCCATAACCCTCCATTAGCACCCTAGTTTAACATCTATGTAAATATATAACTTAAATACAATCTCCAACTCATGCTAAGTCCATTAAAAAAAACATTTAAAACACTCCCTTATTGTTTCTTCTTAGGGCTGCCGAAATTGAAGTGTTCATACCCATAGGTTTTTTTGTTCATTTAAACTACAAATCTTACTAAGTTCAAGTCCAAAATCATGGAAATAAAGTGTTTAATGGGTATAAATGCACTAACCTTGTTTGGGCAGAATTTCCAAAGCCCTAAACCTCACTTTTCTTCCTTTCCTTGGTTGCCAAAAGCTTCTCCAAGTGATATGGTCAAGGTTTAATGAAAGGGGTTAGGGTTTAGTGGTGGAAACTCATGGGAAATGGAGGTAATGAAAGAAAATTTTCATGGAGGGAGGAAGAAGAGAGGATCACGTTTTTAAGGAAGAAGAAGAAGAAGAAAGCAGCTGGTTTTTTAATTGTTTAGGTCTTCTTTTATCTCTTTATTAGTTAGTCAAATAATGGCTAAATTTTGATTGGTCATAGTTTTTCTTAATGACATCATAATTCCCATTTACTTACTTTTCTTCTTACTTTTGTTTTCTTATTTTCATTTCTCATTTTTAATAAATTTTTCATCAACATTAATTCATATTTTATGTCATATTAATTATTTACTCAACTGGACAAGTCGGCCAAAAATCACCTCTGAAGGCGAAATGACCAAAATGCCCTCCGTTTGGCTTAACGGCTCAAAATTGTCTGTACCGATTGAAAATTTTTTTTTAGGTATTTTCTTGGCATTCTAATGCCATGGGAACCTCAATTACCCTTCTCTGGAGTCCCAAAAATTATTTTATAATTTTTCCCCCGGGTCTAGGGCTCCTCGTTGCGAGAACCGCAACTTCCCTCCGGTTACCCATCGCTAGGGCACCGGCTCGTTTAACTTGATTGTATTTTATTTCTAAAATTTTTACTAAATTTTTCTTGTTAATATTTGAGTTAATTATGGTTCTTGACTTTAGTTTGAATATTTTTCCGGACGTTCTAGCTGTCCGGACCGACACCGGTCACCGGAACAGTAGGATGTACGGAGTGGTTACCGGGAGGGTGTTACAGTTTTGAAGAAGTCCAAAAGAGGTAAGTGGTTATTTTCAATTCTTGTTTTATTAAAAGTGTAACTAAGGTTGTGGGTAGTTGAATTATGGAAGAATTTTTGAAGTTTGATGTTTTAATGGTGGTACACCATTTTGGCAGCCATGGAACCTCACCATGAACAACTTGTCCTTGCATGTAGATGGCTGTTTGAATGTTGATTTAAATGTTTAATTGTATTGAAGTTGAATTCCATGTGTAAGGTTTGATTTGTAAGCTTGAAAAGTGCAAGTGGAAATTGATGGGTATGTGTAAACTTGTGGTAGCCTCATGAAGAAGATTGAAGTGTTTAAGTTCATGAAATATTATTGAATTATGTTGCTTATGGTGGCAGCATGTGTATGTGAATAATTGTTTGGATTTGGACATGTAAATGAGGTGAGTTCATGTGGTTAAATTATTGTAATTGGACTTTGAAAATTCTGAGTTATAATGTGCATGTTCAAAATGGATACAAGCTGCCCAAAATGACCAAAATGTAATTTAAAGTGTGTTAATGGTATGGTGCAAACTAGAATTGGCATGAAAGGATTAGCTTGGGAAGTATAGAATGTGTAATTGGTATATGATGAAGAGTGTGTAGTAGGGTAGTGTATATTTTGGCTTAGAACCTTAAGTGTGTGACTTCAATTGGTATGAGACCAATTAGAGGTGAAACTAGGCACAAAATGTGCCAATTTTCATGAAAGAAGCTTACCTAAATTCTGCCTAGAAGGTGACTTGAAAAATGACCAAATCTGGATTAGTGACTTGAAAGCCTGAAAATTGACCATTTGGGCAGCAGTTAGTGTTTTGACCATAACTTACTCAAAACAGGTCCAAATGACCTGAAATTGTTACCATGAATAGTTTAGACATAGATCTACAATTCATATGAAGACACCAATGCCCAGAAACAGCTAGAACCAAGCCAAATAGCCTGCACAAGTTCAGGTACCAAAACTAGCCGAACCAAAAGTGACATAAAAATGACCTAAAGTTACCATTTTAGTGCATTCTGTCCAGCATTGGTAAATTGACCATAACTTGGTCTACACAACTCAGAATGACCTGAAATTTTGCCCCACGTGCAATAAGACATAGGCCTACAAGTTTATAGTTTGGACCGAAACCCGAAAACTGAGGAAACTAAGTCATCCGGCTAGGTCAAATTAGTATACTGAAATCTGGCAAATTGCAATAAAATGCAATATACTTGAAAATGAATTTGGTAGCATGTACCAATACGAAAAGACTATAAAATGTGACATAATGGTAACATTAAACCTAATTCACTTATAGTGCATCAAGGGTCAACATTATAGGTTGACTAATGAAATGAATTGAAGGGAATAGTACCAAGAAAATTTAAATATTGGATTTTATTGTTAGAAACAAATTCATTGAGTACTGAAACACTTTAAATTGTGTGTTTTAGTTGAAAAGGATATTGAGAAGCATAAAGAACACTGAGTTAGGGCCAAGAGGCATATATCAGCGGTTTGTGCAAAATAATTTTGATTTCTCATTTTCTACTTAAAAATTTTATTGAACATTATAGTTTTAAATTGAGTCTATGCACAATACTTTTTATATTCACTGCTTTTACTAGAAAATTTATTTGGAGAATTGAGTTATGAATAATTTTTTATTGTTTTTACTTGGGAATTTTATTTGGAAATTATTGTGTTGCCTACTTTGCAAATGGAAATTTTGATATAAAATATGATTTGTGGTTTGTATGAAATACTTAAATATTGTGACTTGGAATCGTTTTGATTCACACTTGGCATGACAATATTACTATGTTCCTCCTCCTTTTATAGGGTGAGTGTGATTATATTCCTCCCTCTTTGACTTACCAGTCTTAGGTGAGTGTGGATGAGTACTCATTATTTAGCTAGCTTCCTCCCTCATTGATTTCGATTAGTGGGGTGAGTGTGCCTTGTCGTGATGTACAACACGGCATGTTCAGAAAAGTTTGTGTCATGACCTAAATTGTGTTATTGATTGGCTACATTGTGTTATTAAATTGTTTGATCAAATTTGTGTTATATGAGCTTTGAAAAATTGTGAATTGTTTGAATTGTAAATTGTCAACAAAAGTTTTATATACAACATTTTAAATTGTTATTGTGCACCACTGAGTAAATTTTACTCAGCCATAGCTTTTTCATTACTGTCGCAGGTAAACAGACGGACAGAGTAGCAGAGTATGCTGCTTGTGCTACATTTTGATATTTCACCGGGTATATTGAGTATACCATATTTTGTAATTTTTGTTGTAATGTATTTGCACTGTATGTATATATTGTACTTGGTTTTGAGCAGTTGTAAACTAAAATTTTACATTATTTTAGCTTGTAAAAATATTGTGATATATTCTCTTATCTCAGTTTTTTGGAAACACTAGAAAATTAATGTTGAATTGAGTTCACAAATGTTGAGAAATTTATTTTGTTAAACTATTATTGGAGTTTGGAATTTGTAGAAATATGTTGGAAGTGCTTTTTACAGGTTTTTTAAGAACTGTTTTATTCAAAATACAGATGGCACTCTGCCAAAATTTTTACAGAAATTATTGATACTCAAATTTGTTATTTTGTTTCACTTCAGTTAAAAATTTTTAATACCTGTCAAAAGTGCTCACCACTGTAAAAAGAAGTAAGAAAAGTTTTAAAATCCCTTATAGTGTATTTAATAGGTTATTAGTAGATGAAGTTGGTAATTTATTAGGTATACTACGGGATTATGTTATACCTTACGGAGGGGTAGGGTGTGACAATCTTTGCCCTCATCTAGAGCAATTCTATTACGGCAACTTACTTTTAGGTCCTCTTGCCTTACATTAAGTAGGCTCGCCAATTAGCTTTATAATTTATGGTGTGTTAGAAAATACTTTTAGCTAACAATTCTTCCAAAATTAATGTCAATCATACTTGTTATTATATTTTTTATCCTAAATGACTAGTCACTGATGCATTAAAATTTATTCCCCTGTAAAGGAATAGCAACAAAACATATAATTCTAACACTAACATACAAATAAGTAGTGCTGAGATCAAATAATAACTAATTGTTTCCTCCAAAATTAAGAACTTACCAGCAGCTACATCCAAAGTTTCTGCTCTTTCTCCTTGGTGCATAGTGGACACTCTGACTGGTGCGCTACTATGTTCGTGTTGATTCACTGTGTTATGGTTGTGAGGAGTACCAACTCTATTTCTATCTCAACCTCTATTGACTATCTGTAAACTTTGAAGAGCAGATCGAGGTACTCTAGCACAATCTCTAGCGAAATGTCTATGTTCACCACAATTGTCATGCTCTAGTGGCTTTATGACAAATACCCTCATGTAGTTTGCCACAAGAGTTGCAGATGCGAGGAGGATATGAACTTCTAATTGTTCGACGACTGGACCTTGGTGGCCTCTGCCCTGAAGATCCACCTCTATCAGATCCATAACCACTAGGCTATCTAGCGTTCTTCCTTTTTCCCAATTTACTATTTAAACTTTAATCACCAAGTCTTTCATTCTTCTCTGTTTCATATTGCCCTTGTGGGTGTTGGGTTTGTACTTGGCCTTGGGCTGACAGATTATCAGCCATTTGTTGAAAGAAAGTGGCCATTTGCTGGGCCATTTGTGCAGTAATTTGTATAGGTGGGGCTGGTAAAGTCAAGCTTCCAACTCTCTAAGGGGGTGGGGCCTCACCTTGTATATCCGCTGTCACAAACTATTCTATTGTCTCATCCTTGTCTTCCATATCTTTTCAGAGGATTTTCTATTTCCTATACAACCAACACAAGGAGATTTCTCTCCATTAGTTCATATTTATGATGTAAATGTACTATATGTATCAAACATTTGAGCAGTTGTATTTACTAACAAAATTAATTCAATTTCACAATTCAAAATTTACTTTAAAACCATTGCTCTGATACCACTAAACATGTCACACCCAACTCCTCCGTAAGATGTAACATGATCCTGTAGTACACATAATGAATTACCGTACTTTGCCTACCGATAACCCATTAAATATACTACAAGGGATTTTAAATCAATTTTCGTGAAATTTAAATCATCGATTAAAATCTGGTGTTATAAAAATTTTTCAAAATTTCAGCTGAGTGCCAGCTGTATTTTAAGAAAATAGTTCTTCAAACCTGAAAAAGAAAACAGTCCCAATATGTTTTCTCAAATACAACTCAAATAAACTTCATTTCATCTCATAATTCAATCTCAATATTCAAATCATTTCATTTTCAAACCAACCTCATCATAAAAGAAACATTTCATTGATTATAAGACTCAAAAATTAATATTACAAAACTATATATGTAAATGAAATCTCAAATTTACATTACAATAATTTACATTTAATTACATACCAAATATTTTACAAGAGTTTTTATACAACTGCTCAAATAATTTACATACATATATTTACATGCATACATTAAAACCTATGTACATGGGTATACCTATGATATGCCTAGAGCTGATCTAAATGTGTCTTCAAAGAAGCTTACTCAACTGCTCTGTGCTCTTTTCACCTGCGATAGCATACAAAGCTGTAACACCCCTATTTGTATAGCCTGGTATATTTCACTGTTCTGGTGACCAGTGTCGGTCCGAATAATTAAGAGGATTAGAACCACATCTAAGACAACTAGATAAGCGCTGAAAACAAATAATTAGTAATTGTCAGATAGTTAAGTATAAATAAGAAAAACATAACACAAGAGGTTAAATGAGCCGAGAGTCACAGCAATGGGTGACCTTCTCGGGAAGGACTGCGAGGTCGATTTAAACTCAAATTTCAAATCGTAAAATGTGACGTCACGGTCCTTAGAATTATTGTGAACACAGTGGAACAGAGAAAATCACAAAAAAGAATTATTAAGTAAGTTAAATAATTTAGGTCAGGGATCCAGAAGAAATATTGAATTACTTGCAAACCGGATCGAACCAGCGAGGGGCAATTTAATCAATTTACCCCTAGAGCTGACTCTTGACCTAATTGTCCAATAAAATTGGAGAAACTAAAATTTCGGAATTAAGAATTAAATTAAAGAACTAAAAAAAAAAGAGAGATGAAAAATTCAAAAAGAAAAAATTATTATGACATCATACATTACCTAAGCATGATGAAATAAATTTTAAATTTTATAATTTGAAAATTAGAGGATAATCATTTAAAGAGATAATTTAAACAAATTAAAAAGACATTTTTATTATTTCCTTCTTCTTTTTGCAGTGAGCTTTCCTCTCTCTCATCTCTCTCTTTTCTCTTCCACTTCCTCTATGAAAGCTTATTTTGAGCTTAAAGACACCCTAAAATTTCCCATATTTTCCATAGCCCTAGAATAAAAACTTACCATTTGGCCTTGTTAGAGTGATTGGAAGCAAAAGAAAGAAGAAATCTTGAAGTTTGGAAGGTTGAGAAAATTGATCAAGTGAGGTAAGTCCAACTTCAAGCTTAAATCCTTATTAAGTTCATGAATTTAAGTTTAATGGTGATGAAATTACCATGAGAAATGGAGGAAATTATATGAGTGGAAGAATATGGAATTTGGCTAGGTTGGGTGGATGATGAATTGTGTGGTTTGGTTTAATCTAATATGAATTTTAGCATTGTATGAAGTATATGCATGATTTAGGTAGTTGAAAGTGAGTGAATTTTGTTACTTAGAAAATTAGGGTTTGGGAGAGAAAAATATGAGAATTAGCCAAATGAGGTGGCTAACCTTACTTGAGTTGAAAAATGGTCATTTATGACCAATTGTGGTGTGTAGGAAGTGTTGGAACCAAATTGAAATTTGGATTGGTTATGGTCAAATTGTAGGCAGCATGACCAAGGTCCCTTTTAGGGACCAAAACTAAAAATTTACCAACCCAGTTGGTGTGAGGTCAATTAGGAATGAAACTAGACACAAAATGGCACATTTTTCATTAAGGAATCATGCCCAGAAAGTGACCATAACTTAGTGAACATATTGGCCAAATCCGGATTAGGCAAACTGACCTATACAAAAATGACCAAATGAACAATATGGCCATACCTTGGGCTAGGCAGATCCAAATGACCTGAAATTTTACCAGTAGAAATTTGAGACATAGCCCTACAACTTTCATGAAGAACACAAGTCCAAATTATGCCCTTAAACAAGTCATTTAGCCACCCAAAATTTAGTGACCCAAAACTGCCAGAACCAAATTAGGTGCCTATAAAATCTAGGTAAGACCAATCCGGCCAGCCATATTCAAATGGCTATAACGTGGGCTACAAAACTCTAAATGGAGTGATTCAAAAAGGAAAATAAATTTAATACAATAAGGAACAACTTCTATGAAGAAAACTTAGCTAAATTCTAACAGCAACATGACCAATGGAATATTATAAAATAGGACACTAAAACTGAAAATTTGAAATTTCTGCCTAAAAGTCTTAAGATTTGAGAAAACAACCAAAACCAACAAATTAGGTAACCAAAATGTGGTATGTGTGTGAAATTAGAGTTCCCATACCTATTAAGCATTAGAAAGTCAACAAATTGACTTGAATAGTATCGTGAATAGTAACTCCGAAATAAAAATTTTAAAGAACGTCAAGTTTAGCATATTAAAGCTAGATATAAGTAGATTTGAATTCATTTTTGGATTTATGATAAATTGTGATACTTAAACACTGTGAAACTGTGTGTTTCACTTGAAAAAATATTATGCTTTTGACTTAAATTGTTGAAAGTTTACTTATATGTGTTTGAAATGGCAATAAATGTTTGATAAATTGTTAAGATAGTTTTGAAACCACATTGTCATGACCATATATTTGAATGCCTCAGTAGCATGACTAGTGGGGGAAATTAGTTTTAAATTTTGATTCCTTCTCTGGCTGAAGTGCTGAGGTGTATGCCAGTAGAAGAAAAATTAAATGGATATCCATATATTTGAGCTAGGTAGCCTTGTGATGTGATTTCTCATAAGCCTCTGGCTATTGAGATGATTATTGTTTCAAATGGCATGATATAACTGTGTTTTTTTATGAAATTTGTTTTGAGACTTTCGAAATGAAATTGTTTGGATTAAAAGCTTATAAATCATGTTTTGTATTTATTGCTCATATTCAGTTCAGTTTTTGAATAAGTATGATTTAAATTATGCATAAAGGTTATTTTAGTATGTTGTGCACCACTGAGTCACAGTACTTAGCGATGGCTGTTATTGCTATCGCAGATATTGAGACTAGAGGAGCAGTAGAGTGAGCTATTAAGGATTGTGGGGCCACCTTCCTTGAAGTTCTATCGGGTATATTTTATACCCTGATTGTAATTGTCACACATTACCCCTCTGTAAGGCATAACATGATCCTGTAGTATATCTAATAAATTACCAAACTTCGTCTACTGATAACCCATTAAATACACTACAAGGGATTTTAAATATTTTCTTTTTTCTTTTTACAATGGTTAGCATTTTTGACAGGTGTTAAATTTTTTTTTTTAATTGAAGTAAAACCAAATAGCAAATCTGAAGTATCCATAATTTCTGTAAAAATTTTGGCAGAGTGCCATCTATATTTTGAATAAAATAGTTCTTCAAAAACCTATAAAAAGCACTTCCAATATATTTGTTCAATCCTAAACTCCAATATGGTTCAACACAAATCAATTTCTCAACATTTATCAAACTCAATTCAACATCAATTTTCTGTATTTTCAAAGATAGACTACAAAATGACTGAGTAGTTTAAAAGCTGATATAATAGAAATATATCACAATATTTTTATAGGCCAAAATAATTTAAAATTTTAGTTTACAACTGCTCGAGATCAGTTCAATATATACATACAGTGCACATACATTACAACAAAAATTACAAAAATGTGGTAAACTCAATATACCCAGCGAAATCTCAAAATGTAGCACAAGCATTTACTCACGCTTCTGTCTGTCTACCTGCAACAGCAATGAAAAAGCTATCGCTGAGCCAATGTCTCAGTGGTGCACAACATTAAGAAAATGCGATTTAAAACCATAAACCATAAATCATATAAACTGTGGATACTTAAAATCATAGTTAAATTCAAAAGAAAGAGAATGTCATAAAGAATTTAAACTTCATTTCACAATGTATCGATGAATATCAATAAATCACACACACAGCTTAATCATGTTTCCAAAGTCCAATTCGTCCCAAAAGCCGATGGCTAGTGAGGAATAACATAGCTAGCCAGCAATTATATGAGTACTCATCCTATTCGTCCTCAAGAGGCACACACCTCAACACTTTAGCCAGAGAGGGAATTCAAAGTCAATTCGTCCCACTAGACAAGCTAGCGAGGAATTCAATCAAATATACATGATAGCTGTGGTTTCAAACCATTTGCAATATTTTTCAAGCAATAAGTGTCCATAAATATCATTCAAACAAATTTTTCACCATTTAAACAATAACATATAAATTGTCATAATTTATTTCAATTGAAAATTCAAAAGAAATAACTATTATGCACAAACCTCTGATGAATCCCTCTTGGCCTTGACTCAGTGGTTCTTTTCCCTTCCCTGAGTCTTTGCTAACTGAAACACACAATTTAAAGTGTTTCAGTACTTATTTACTTTGTTTCTAATAATAAGGTTCAATAGTTAAATTTATTTAATACTATTGCTTTCATTAGTCAACCTATAATGTTGACTTTTGATGCACTCTAGGGGAATAAATTTTAATGTTACCAATATGTCACATTTTATAGTCCTTTAGTATTGGTATATGTTACCAATTTCATTTTCAAGTGAATTGCATTTTATTGCAATCTATCGGATTTTGGTATGCTATTTTGACCTAGCCGGATGACCTAGTTCCCTCTATTTTCGGGTTCTTGTCTGAATTACAAACTTGTAGGTCTATGTCTTAGTGAACTTTTGCCACAAATTTTAGGTCATTTGGAGTTTACTAGACCAAGTTATGGTCATTTTATTGCTGGAAAGATTGCACTAAAATGGCAAACTTATGTCATTTTTAGGTCATTTCCGATTCTGGCAGTTTTTATACCCGAACTTGTGCAAGCATTTTGATTTGCTTATGGTCATTTCTAAGTTTTGGTGTCTTCATAAGAGTTGTAGCTCTATATCTAAGATATCCATGGTATAAATTTCAGGTCATTTGGACATGTTTTGAGTGAGTTATGGCTAAAATACTAATTACTGTCCAAATGGTCAATTTTCAGGTTTGCAAAGTCACTAATCCGGATTTGGTCAATTCTCATGTCACTTTTTGGACAGAGTTTAGGTAGGCTTTCTTCACAAAAGTTGGCACATTTTGTGCCTAGTTTCACCTCCAATTGGCCTCATACCAATTGGAGTCACACAATTCCATTTATAGCCTAAAACACATACTGCCCTTAACACATTTTTGAAGCATTAACCATTCACACATTCAACTAACCATACTTCTAATTCTGCATTTGGTACTAACCATAACCATTCATTACTTTACATTATAGTAACTTTGGGCAGAATATAACAACTTCACAATACACCAAATGCAATCATAATTCACAAAGTCCAAACCCAATAATATATACACATAAACACTCCTAATTATTACACATAACATCCATCATCAAATTACATATTTATTCTCTACTAAATCATACACATATGCTGTCACTTTTAGTACCATAATTCAACAACCTTTTCATGAATTTAAACACTTCCAATCTTTATCATGAGGCTGCCAAAATAATACACATACATCAAACTTTCCATTTTAACTTTTCAAAATTACAAATCAAACTTTATACATGGAAATCAACTCCAATACATTTAAAAACTTAACTCAACACCTCAAACTACCATTTACATGTAGAAATAAATCAACTTCCATGGACATGAGGGCTGCCAAAGTTTGAACAATTCACCAACTCAACAAATCCTTCAACTTCTTCCATAATCTAACTCACTATAACCTTAGTTACAATTTTAATGAAACAAGTAATGAAAATACACACTTACCTCTTTTGAAGCTTGACCAAAACTTTACTAAAACTCTTCTTTCTTGTTCCCTAAGTGCTGCCCAAGTTGTATAGAACAACTTTAGTGAAGAAACTTCGAAGAATTGGTGGCTTGAAAATGGTGGATTGGCCATTGCATGGTGGATGGCCATGGGAGAGTTTGGGAGAAAGCTTGGTTCGGCAAGGTGAATGTGAGGTTGAAGATGAGAGAATTAAAGTGGAAATGGATGTCTACTTAAGAATTTAAATACTCCATAGTGGTCCACTAATGTAAATTAAATATTCATATAATTAAACTTTCAATTATCTTAAGTTTTACCCCTTAATTTCTCTTAATTATTCTATACATGGAATTTCATTTTTTCATGGCATTTTCAAAATTCAACACTACTTATTTTTAATGGACACTTAGGTCAAAGTCAACTCAGGGTGTCAAATGACCACAATGCCCCTATTCGGGTTGTATTCACGATTTTTCGGTAACACCGATTTTTGTTGATTTTTTGATTTCTCATTTTCTTTGTACTAATTAATTAATTTTTTTTTCTTTGACATTTCTAATGTCATTTATAATTCAATAGATGTTTATTTAAGTCTTAGAAATATTTCGTAGGGTTCCCCGCAGTCCAGAGCTAGTCAACGGTCCTCGCCGCAACTTCCCGGTGTGGTCATCCATCGCTACGGTTTTCGACTCGTTTAACTTAGTTTCATTTTCTCTCTTTTATTTTCCCTTAATTTTTCTCGTATTTTCCTCTATTGTATTTCATTATTTTATATCTCCTCACTAATATTTAAGTATAATTCCAGGCATCCTAGCTGTCCGGACAGACACTGGTCACCAGAACAGTCGAACGCACTACCGAACATAGGGGTGTTACAATTCTCCCCCCCTTAAAATAAATTTCGTCTCGAAATTTTACCTGGCATCAGTCTCTGAAATGCTATGGGTGCTGTCTCCTCATGTCCTCTTCACGTTCCAAGTAGCTTCATGGCCTGCATAATGGTTTCACAGTACTTTGACCAAGGGTATCTGTTTGTTAATTAGCTGCTTTACCTCATGTGCCAGAATCTCTATGGGTTCTTCCTCATATGAGAGGTCTGGATTTACCTCAATCTCTTCAACTAATAGAACATGAGATGGGTCAGATCTGTACCTCCTTAATATGGACACATGAAAGACACTGTGTATTCTTTCTAGCTTTGGAGGTAATGCCAACCGATATGCCAAAGGACCCACTCTTTCCAGAACCTCATATGGTCTGATAAAACGAGGACTCAGTTTCCCCTTTCTGCCAAATCTCATAATCCTCTTCCAAGGAGAAACTTTGAGGAATACCTTATCACCCACTGCATATTCAATATCTCCTATTTTCAAATCACTATAGGACTTTTGACGGTCTGATGTTGCCTTGAGTTGATCTCTAATCAATCTGATCTTTTCCTCTATCTGCTGAACAATTTCTGGCCCAATCAACTTTCTTTCGCCTACTTCATCCAAACATAGGCGAGTTCTGCACTTTCTGCCATGCAAAGCTTCATATGGAGGCATCCCAATGCTTGATTGGTAGCTGTTGTTATAAGCAAACTCAATCAAAGGCAAGTGTGTATCCCAACTGTAACACCCCCGTTGTATAGCCTGGTATATTTCACTGTTCCGGTGACCGGTGTCGGTCCGGAAAATTAATGGGATTAGGGTCACACTTAAGACAATTTGAGAAGCCATAAACACAAATAATTAGTAATGTTTAATTAGTTAACTATAAATAAGAAAAACGGAACATAAGAGGTTAAACGAGCCGAGAGTCACAGCGATGAGTGACCTCCTCGGGAACGACTGCGAAGTCATTTTAAACTCAAATTTCGAACCGTAAAAAGTGACGCTGCGGTCCTTAGGACCCTTATGAACACAGTGGAAAAGAGGAAATCACGAAAAGAAGCGTTAAGTCGGTCAAATAATTAGGTCGAGGAGCCGGAAGAAATATTGGATTATTTGCAAACCGGATGAACCGGCGAGGGTAATTTGGTCAATTGACCCAGAGTGACTCGACCTAAGCTCAAATAAAACCGGACAAAATAAAATTTTGGAATCCATAATTAAATTAAAGAACTAATAGAAAAAAAAATAAATAGAAAAAAAAAAGATGGAAAAGTCAAAGTGATGACATCATGAATGATGTCATAAAGGCTTAATTAATTAATTTATTTATTTGGGATTTTTGTGGTCTTCTTTAAGCCAAAATTAGACAAAAAAAAAAAGAAAAAGACTTCATCAAAAACGTGAACCATTCTCTCTTCCTCTCCCTCACCAAAAAACTCCCATGAAAGCTTGATACAAGCTTGATTCCACCCACTTAACCTTATTTTGTCACTAAATTAATTCATAAAAACTTGTAAACTTCAATATGGGAAGCATTTGAAGAAGAAAAGAAAAGGAAAAAGGGAGTGAAATTGAAGAATTAGAGCTAAAAATTCTGCTCACTTAAGGTTGGTACTCTTCCTTCATTCTCTCTTTGAATTTATATTTAAGTAGCTAAGTTACATTTGTAAGCAACAAATAAGTGAATAAAATCAAGCATGGTGGACCAAATAGAAGTGTGGGCAGCTAGGGTTTAGGTTTGAGGATGGATTATTTTGATACAAATTATGAATTTGTTTAGTGTGAATGAGTGTATAACTTCTAAGTATGCAATTAGAATTCAACAAGTGAGTTAAATGCATGAGATGAAGTAGTTAGGGTTTGAATGTTAGGGTTAGTGAACCAAAATTTGGAGAAATGCATAAATGGCATGTTTGACCTATTATGAAGTGAAATAATGGTCAATTATGATCAAATGGATTGTGTGGGAATGGTAGGAAATTAAACCAAATTCGTAGGTTAATGGTCATGCTGCTGGCAGCATGACCAAACCTACTTTGAAGGACCAAAACTCAAATTTTACAAGCCTAATGGATATGCCACCAATTGGAGATGAAAATAGACATAAAAGAGCACAATTTTCATTAAGGAACCATTGCTAAAAACTGACCAAAACTTGGTGAAACAATTGACCAAAGTGAGTTGATAGCAGGCTGCCACTGCACTAAACTGACCAAATGAACAGTAACTATTCATTTGGTCATAACTCGAGCTAGGTAGGTCAAATTGACCTGAAATTTTACCAGCAATTAGATATGATATAGACCTAAAACTTTCATGAAGAACACCAACCCAAATTAGGCCATTAACTCATTCAAATCATTGAGCAAAGTTACAATTTCTGTACTGAAATTCTGCAGATTTTTAGTTGAGCAGCAAAGTTTGGATAGCTATAACTCTCTCTAGAAAACTCGGATTTAGGCGATTCTTGAACCGATGGAAACCTAAGACATAGTACAACATTTCATATGAAGAAAGTGAGACCAAATTATGAACTTAACTTGGTCAAATTCTTAACCAAAGTTGGACCAAAAATCTGCCAGCACTAAAATCTCAGTATGAACAGTACATGTGAACAGTAAACTTATTTTGGCCATAACTTGAGCTACAAAACTCCGATTGGGGTGATCCAAAAATGAGAATACACTTAAGACAATAAGGAACATTTTCTATGAAGGAAGTTTTGTCAAATTCCAACAGTAGATCGACCAATGGAACAGTACAACTTCGGAGAACCAAAACCGAAAATTGGCAATTTTGCCAAAATGACCTAAGCTTTAAACAAATGACCAAAACCAACAAGTTTGGTGACTAAAATGTGGTATGTGGGTGAAGTTGGAGTTCCCATACCCATTAAGCCTTAGAAAGTCAATAATTTGACTTGAATAGTGCAGTGAATAGTAACTCGAAACACAAAATTTCGAGAACGTCGAATTTAACACGTTAGAGCTAGGTAAATGTGAAGTTAAGTTTATTTTGGATTCATTTTAAGTTTTAGTACTGAAACATTGGAAAATTTCGTGTTTCAGTGGAAAAGAATACCGGGACAAAACCTGAGGAGTCGAGTCAAGGCCAACAGGCGACTCGTTTGAGGTTTGTGCACAACATATACTTTTATAATCATCTTTTGCATAATGTTTTGAATAATGTGAAATATTGGATTATAGCATTTTTATGATGTTTGATTTAAATTGTGAAAGTTATTGTGTATATTTGAAATGACAATGTTTAGCAAATTGTTAAGATAAGTTTTGAAACCACAGTGTCATGACCATATATTTGAACACCTCATTAGCACGACTAGTGGGGGTAATTAGTTTTGAATTTTGATTCCTTCTCTGGAGAAGTGTTGAGGTGTGCCAGTAGAAGAGGATGTGAATGGATATCCATATATTTGAGCTAGCTAGCCTTGTGACATGATTTCTCTTTAGCCTATAGCTATCGAGATTCATGTGATTTCTCTTAGCCTCTGGCTATTGAGATTCTATTTATTTCGAATGGCATGATTTAACTGTGGGTTTTATGAAATGTGTTTTGATACTTTGAAATAAACTTGGTTTACATGTAAAATCTTACAATGCATGATTGTATTTAATTTTCATGTTTAGTCAAATTTTTGAATGAATGTGCTTTAAGTTTTGCATAAAGATTATTTTAGTATATTGTGCACCACTGAGTCCTAGTACTCGTGATAGCTTTATTCTTTGTCAGAATCTGAAACTAGAGGAGCAGCGTCGAGGCTCTTGAGGTGTGAAGAAGCTACCACTAAAGTTTTGGGTATAATTTATACCCTAGCGTAAATATTTCTTTTTTTGTATATATTGCACATAAATGTATGGACGTGTAAAAATGGGTCTTGAGCAGCTTGTACACAAATTTGTATGAAGTTTGTAATAAAGTTTAGTTTGTGTTTCTTTTGATATAAATTTGTAAGGTTGTGTATAAATTATTTTGTTTTTAATGAAATATGAATGATATTGATTGACAGTATTTTGAGAAATTGATTGAGTTTGATTGTGAAACCGAAGTAGGGGTTGAGAAAAACTTTTAGAAGTGCTTTTCACAGGTATTTGAAGAACGGTTTTCTCAAAATACAGAGGAAACTCTGTCAAAATTTTTATAAGATTTGCGGAAAACTAAAATGGCCAAAAATATTAATTAGTTTTAATTTCAACTAAATGTTTTAAATACTTATTAGAAATGCTCACCACTTGTCAAAGATAAGAAAATTGTTTTAAAATCCCTTGTAGGGTACTTAATGAGTTATCGGTAGGTGAAGTTCGGTAGTTCATTAGGTATTCTACGGGATCATGTTATGCCTTACAGAGGGGTAAGGTGTGACATGTTTTAGTGGTATCAGAGCCAGGTTTTTGAAGTATGTTTTAACATATAAATTTGTGTCTTTCTTGTTAAGTACAACTGCTCAATGTCCATAATTGTTACATACAGTGCATTACATCATGAATATGAACTAACGGAGGGAAATCTCCTTGTGTTACTTGTTCAGGAGATACCCTAACTTCAGCCTGAAATGGAAGAAGGGGATCGCTCAGTTGAGCAGTCTGTTGAAGCTGAGGCACAAGGGGAAGCCCCAGCTTTACCGAATGTCAGTGGAGTGACACAGCCCACAAATGCCGCAAATTCTGCCTGATTCGCCTGCAGATAAGCGGCAATGTTTCAGCAAATGGCTGGGGGTATGCCTGCTCAAGCTCCACCCCAACCACCTGTGGCACAACCACTGCCTCCAGCCAGACAATATGATAAATTATTGAAGTATGGGGCTACAGAATTTAAGGGTACAGTGGACCCTTTAGAGGCAGAGCAATGGCTTGAAAGAATGGACAGAGTGTTTAAGAAATTGCACTGCCCAGATGAGTTGAAGTTTGAATATTCTGTGTCGCTACTGCAAGGGGATGCATATGATTGGTGGAAGACCATCCCCCACAGCTTGGCAGAACCACCAGTGCTAACCTGGGATGACTTCATCAGAGAGTTTAGACAGAAATACATCCCAGATGCATATGTTGATCAGAAGCGCAAGAATTTTTGAGCTTAAAACAAGGAAATCGATCAGTGGCGGAGTATGAGAGGGAGTTCTCCCGCCTGAGTCACTATGCGAGAGTCTCCTTACTACCAGTAAGGCAAGGTGCAAGAGATTTGAAACGGGTTTGAAGCCCAGCATACGGATGCAAGTTGTAGGATTTCGACACAGCAACTTCTCAGAGCTTATGTCTCAAGCACTTGAATTGGAGAGAGTTGAAGCAGAAGCAAACCTAGTGAAGGAAAAAGTCGAGAAATTAGAAAAAGACAAGGGGAAAAATCGGTTGAGCGAGTTACGGTGCTACCTCCGGATAGAAAAAGAAGTTTAGTGGACCCAGCATGGGTCGAGGTGGCAATTTGGCGAGGCAGATTTTACAGTCGAGACCCCTAGGTGCAGTCGTGATCAGCGAGGGTTCACATTACGCCCCTGTGAGACTTGTGGCAAGATTCATGGGGGGGAATGCTATTGGGCCACTGGAGCCTGTTTTAACTGTGGAGGCAAGGGCCATATAGCTAAAGATTGTACTAGTGCTCCGAGATATGGTCCAACTCCTACTACTGCCGAGGGATCTATTCAGAGTCCTGCTCCCAGAGGTTCACAGTCTGTTGGTAGAGGAAGAGGCAGAGGTAGAGGCACTGCTTCAGGCAGTCAGGGCACAATTGGTCAGTCAGGACAAGGAAGTGCTTCAACCAGAATCTACGCAATGAGACAGCGTGAAGAGGCTGAGACTTCTGATGTGGTAGCTGGTATATTCTCTATCTCTGATCAAGAAGTATTTGTATTGTTTGATCCGGGTTCAACCCATTCATATGTTAGTGCTAGCATAGTTAGTTCACTTGCTGTTTCATGTGTGCAAATGGGTTTTGAAGTGCTAGTAACTAGTCCTTTAGGACAAGAAGTCCGGGTCAACAGAATTTATAGAGACTGTCCTTTGGTGATCCAAGGACATGTTTTCCTATCAGACTTGATTGAAATGCCCTTCAGAGAGTATGATATTATCTTGGGCATGGATTGGTTAGCCAGGCATCATGCTATGATTGACTGTAGACTGAAGACAGTCACTTTTGGTCTCCCTCTATACGGTGATGTGGTAATACATGGGGAGAGGCATTTATTGCCATCAAACATCATTTAATTTGCACTAGCGGAAGAATGATCGAGAAAGGAGTGTGAAGCATACTTGGCACATGTGATAGACACCCGGTGGGAGTCGGCACTAAGGGACATCCCTACGGTATGTGACTTTCGGATGTATTTCTGATGAATTGCCGGATTACCTCGAGAAGAGAGTGCGATTTGAAATTGATGTTATGCACAGTGCGGACCCAATCTCCATAACGCCATATAGAATGGCACTGCGAGTGAAAGAGTTGAAAGTGCAGTTGCAAGAGTTGCTTGACAAGGGCTTTATCCGCCCTAGTGTGTCACCTTGGGGAGCGCCAGTATTGTTTGTAAAGAAGAAGGATGGCACTCTCCGGTTATGCATTGATTATCGGCAGTTGAATAAGGTGACAATAAAGAATAGATATCCATTACCCCGCATTGATGACTTGTTTGATCGGTTGAGGTGCGGTATGTTCTCCAAAATTGACCGAGATCGAGTTATTATCGGTGAAAGTACAAGAGCAAAGTATTTCTAAAACTGCCTTCAGAACCCGCTATGGCCATTATGAGTTCTTGGTCATGCCATTTGGGTTAACTAATGCTCCGGCTGCTTTTATGGATCTGATGAACACTATTTTCAGACCATACCTCGACCAGTTTGTTGTGGTATTCATAGATGATATATTGGTCTATTCGAGGAATGCAGAAGAGCATGATAGGCATCTGCGGATTGTACTGCAGACTTTGAGAGAGAAACAACTATATGCCAAATTGTCGAAGTGTGAATTTTGGCTGAAAGAAATATCTTTTTTGGGGCATGTAGTATCAGAAGAGGGCATTAAGGTAGATCCAAGTAAGATTGAAGCTGTCCTTAATTGGAGGCCACCCAGAAATGTCACAGAAATTCGTAGTTTTCTGGGTTTAGCTGGATACTACCGTAGATTTGTGAAGGGATTCTCCATGTTGGCATCTCCATTGACCAAGCTGCTTAGAAAAGATGTAAAATTTCAGTGGACGGATAAATGCCAGCAGAGTTTTGATGAATTGAAGAGATGTTTGACTGAAGCTCCAGTCCTAACTTTACCTACCCCGGGTAAAGAATATACAGTTTATAGTGATGCTTCTCACAATGGGTTAGGCTGTGTGTTGATGCAAGATCGAAATGTCATTGCCTATGCATCACGCCAGCTAAAACCGCATGAGAGGAATTATCCGACACATGATTTGGAGCTTGCAGCCATTGTGTTTGCTCTTAAGATCTGGAGACATTATTTGTATGGGGAGAAGTGCTACATCTACACAGATCATAAGAGTTTAAAGTATTTGGGCACCCAAAAAGAGCTGAATTTGAGACAGAGGAGATGGTTAGAGTTGATAAAAGACTACGATTGTCTGATAGACTATCAGCCAGGGAAAGCTAATGTGGTGGCTGACGCCTTAAGTCGTAAGACTATGGCAAATCTACAAGTTACTCCTTTGTCTTTGGTACATGAGTTGAGATCATTACATGCCAGTTTAGAGATTAATGATGATGGGCAAACAGCAATTGCATGGCATGTACAGCCAGTGTTGGTTGATCAGATTAGAATGGCTGCTCGAATGATCGAAGTATCGAAGCGATGGAAGAAGTCAGGGGGCAAGAAACCAGAATTCTCAATCGAGATGATGGTCTCTTTGCTATACGAGGCGAGAATGTGTGTTCCTAATGATGTTGATTTGAGGCAGATCATTTTGAAGGAAGCACATGAGTCTCCTTTTGCCATGCACCCTGGTGGAACAAAAATGTATAGAGGGCTAAAGGAGCATTACTGGTGGATGGGTATGAAAAGAGATGTGGCAGAGTTTGTATCCAAATGCCTAACTTGTCAGCAAGTGAAGCGAGCATCAAGTACCACTGGTTGTTACATCCACTACCCGATGCAGTGGAAATGGGAGAGAATAACGATGGATTTTGTGATGGGACTTAGGACACGAGAAGAGTCATGATGCGATTTGGGTCATTGTTGTGATTGACTAAATCTGCCCATTTTCTGCCAGTCCGGATGGATTACAGTTTAGAAAGATTGGCCAAGTCATACATTGATGAGATTGTGAGACTGCATGGAGTGCCAGTATCCATCGTATCGGACAGAGATCCTAGGTTCACTTCTAGATTCTGGGGTAGTCTTCAGAGAGCCCTAGGAACTAGATTGAACTTTAATCTTGCATTTCCACCCGCAGACGGATGGCGGTCAGAGAGTAATTCAGATCTTGGAGGACATGCTACGGGCTTGTGTGATTGAGTTTGAGGGTAGTTGGGATATACACTTGCCTTTGATTGAGTTTGCTTACAACAACAGCTACCAATCAAGCATTGGGATGCCTCCATATGAAGCTTTGTATGGCAGGAAATGTAGAACCCCGTTGTGTTGGGATGACGTGGGTGAAAGAAAAATGATTGGACCCGAAATTGTTCAACAAACTGAAGAGAAAATCAGGGTGATTCGAGATCGACTTAAGACTGCATCAGACCGTCAGAAGTCCTACATTGATCTGAAAAGAAGGGATATTGAGTATGCAGTGGGTGAGAAAGTTTTCCTCAAGGTTTCTCCTTGGAAGAGGATTATGAGATTCGGTCGAAAGGGGAAACTAAGTCCTCGTTTTATCGGGCCATATGAGGTTCTAGAAAGAGTGGGTCCTTTGGCATATCGGTTGGCACTACCTCCAGAGTTGGAGAAGATACATAATGTCTTCCATGTGTCCATGTTGAGGAGGTACCGATCAGACCCATCTCATGTACTACCAGTAGAAGAAATAGAAGTGAATCCAGACCTCACATATGAAGAAGAACCCATAAAGATTATGGCTTATGAGGTGAAGCGACTACGGAATAAGCAGATACCGTTGGTAAAAGTGCTGTGGAACCATCATTCAGGCCAAGAAGCTACTTGGGAACGAGAGGAGGACATGAGGAGACAACATCCACAGCTGTTCAGAGATTGATACCAGGTAAAAATTTCGAGACGAAATTTATTTAAGGGGGGGAGAATTGTAACACCCCCGTTGTATAGCCTGGTATATTTCATCATTCGGTGTGACCGTGTCGGTCCGGAAAATTAATGGGATTAGGGTCACACTTAAGACAATTTGAGAAGCCATAAACACAAATAATTAGTAATGTTTAATTAGTTAACTATAAATAAGAAAAACGGAACATAAGAGGTTAAACGAGCCGAGAGTCACAGCGATGAGTGACCTCCTCGGGAACGACTGCGAAGTCGTTTTAAACTCAAATTTCGAACCGTAAAAAGTGACGCTGCGGTCCTTAGGACCCTTATGAACACAGTGGAAAAGAGGAAATCACGAAAAATAACTGTTAAGTCATTCAAATAATTAGGTCAGGGAGCCGGAAGAAATATTGGATTATTTGCAAACCGGGATGAACCGGCGAGGGGCAATTTGGTCAATTGACCCCGAGAGCTGACTCCTGACCTAACTGTCAAATAAAATCGGAGAAAAGAAAATTTTGGAATCGAGAATTAAATTAAAGAACTAATAGAAAAAAAAATAAATAGAAAAAAAAAAGATGGAAAAGTCAAAGTGATGACATCATGAATGATGTCATAAAGGCTTAATTAATTTATTTATTTATTTGGAATTTTTGTGGTCTTCTTTAAGCCAAAATTAGACAAAAAAAAAAAAGAAAAAGACTTCATCAAAAACGTGAACCATTCTCTCTTCCTCTCCCTCACCAAAAAACTCCCATGAAAGCTTGATACAAGCTTGATTCCACCCACTTAACCTTATTTTGTCACTAAATTAATTCATAAAAACTTGTAAACTTCACTTGGGGAAGCATTTGAAGAAGAAAAGAAAAGGAAAAAGGGAGTGAAATTGAAGAATTAGAGCTAAAAATTCTGCTCACTTAAGGTTGGTACTCTTCCTTTATTCTCTCTTTGAATTTATATTTAAGTAGCTAAGTTACATTTGTAAGCATCAAATAAGTTAATAAAATCAAGCATGGTGGACCAAATAGAAGTGTGGGCAGCTAGGATTTAGGTTTGAGGATGGATTATTTTGATACAAATTATGAATTTGTTTAGTGTGAATGAGTGTATAACTTCTAAGTATGCAATTAGAATTCAACAAGTGAGTTAAATGCATGAGATGAAGTAGTTAGGGTTTGAATGTTAGGGTTAGTGAACCAAAATTTGGAGAAATGCATAAATGGCATGTTTGACCTATTATGAAGTGAAATAATGGTCAATTATGATCAAATGGATTGTGTGGGAATGGTAGGAAATTAAACCAAATTCGTAGGTTAATGGTCATGCTGCTGGCAGCATGACCAAACCTACTTTGAAGGACCAAAACTCAAATTTTACAAGCCTAATGGATATGCCACCAATTTGAGATGAAAATAGACATAAAAGAGCACAATTTTCATTAAGGAACCATTGCTAAAAACTGACCAAAACTTGGTGAAACAATTGACCAAAGTGAGTTGATAGCAGGCTGCCACTGCACTAAACTGACCAAATGAACAGTAACTATTCATTTGGTCATAACTCGAGCTAGGTAGGTCAAATTGACCTGAAATTTTACCAGCAATTAGATATGATATAGACCTAAAACTTTCATGAAGAACACCAACCCAAATTAGGCCATTAACTCATTCAAATCATTGAGCAAAGTTACAATTTCTGTACTGAAATTCTGCAGATTTTAGTTGAGCAGCAAAGTTTGGATAGCTATAACTCTCTCTAGAAAACTCGGATTTAGGCGATTCTTGAACCGATGGAAACCTAAGACATAGTACAACATTTCATATGAAGAAAGTGAGACCAAATTATGAACTTAACTTGGTCAAATTCTTAACCAAAGTTGGACCAAAAATCTGCCAGCACTAAAATCTCAGTATGAACAGTACATGTGAACAGTAAACTTATTTTGGCCATAACTTGAGCTACAAAACTCCGATTGGGGTGATCCAAAAATGAGAATACACTTAAGACAATAAGGAACATTTTCTATGAAGGAAGTTTTGTCAAATTCCAACAGTAGATCGACCAATGGAACAGTACAACTTCGGAGAACCAAAACCGAAAATTGGCAATTTTGCCAAAATGACCTAAGCTTTAAACAAATGACCAAAACCAACAAGTTTGGTGACTAAAATGTGGTATGTGGGTGAAGTTGGAGTTCCCATACCCATTAAGCCTTAGAAAGTCAATAATTTGACTTGAATAGTGCAGTGAATAGTAACTCGAAACACAAAATTTCGAGAACATCGAATTTAACACGTTAGAGCTAGGTAAATGTGAAGTTAAGTTTATTTTGGATTCATTTTAAGTTTTAGTACTGAAACATTGGAAAATTTCGTGTTTCAGTGGAAAAGAATACCGGGACAGAACCCGAGGAGTCGAGTCAAGGCCAACAGGTGACTCGTTTGAGGTTTGTGCACAACATATACTTTTATAATCATCTTTTGCATAATGTTTTGAATAATGTGAAATATTGGATTATAGCATTTTTATGATGTTTGATTTAAATTGTGAAAGTTATTGTGTATATTTGAAATGACAATGTTTAGCAAATTGTTAAGATAAGTTTTTAATCCAAATTGTCATGACCATATATTTGAATAACTAACTAGCTCGACTAGTGGGGGTAATTAGTTTTGAATTTTGATTCATTCTCTGGAGAAGTGTTGAGGTGTGCCAGTAGAAGAGGATGTGAATGGATATCCATATATTTGAGCTAGCTAGCCTTGTGACATGATTTCTCTTTAGCCTCTGGCTATCGAGATTCATGTGATTTCTCTTAGCCTCTGGCTATTGAGATTCTATTTATTTCGAATGGCATGATTTAACTGTGGGTTTTATGAAATGTGTTTTGATACTTTGAAATAAACTTGGTTTACATGTAAAATCTTACAATGCATGATTGTATTTAATTTTCATGTTTAGTCAAATTTTTGAATGAATGTGCTTTAAGTTTTGCATAAAGATTATTTTAGTATATTGTGCACCACTGAGTCCTAGTACTCGTGATAGCTTTATTCTTTGCCGTGAATCTGAAACTAGAGGAGCAGCAGATGAAGTTCTTGAGGTGTGAAGAAGCTACTGACCTAAAGTTTTGGGTATAATTTATACCTAGCATAAATACTTCTTTTGATGTATATATTGCACATAAATGTATGGACGTGTAAAAATGGGTCTTGAGCAGCTTGTACACAAATTTGTATGAAGTTTGTAATAAAGTTTAGTTTGTGTTTCTTTTGATATAAATTTGTAAGGTTGTGTATAAATTATTTTGTTTTTAATGAAATATGAATGATATTGATTGACAGTATTTTGAGAAATTGATTGAGTTTGATTGTGAAACCGAAGTAGGGGTTGAGAAAAACTTTTAGAAGTGCTTTTCACAGGTATTTGAAGAACGGTTTTCTCAAAATACAGAGGAAACTCTGTCAAAATTTTTATAAGATTTGCGGAAAACTAAAATGGCCAAAAATATTAATTAGTTTTAATTTCAACTAAATGTTTTAAATACTTATTAGAAATGCTCACCACTTGTCAAAGATAAGAAAATTGTTTTAAAATCCCTTGTAGGGTACTTAATGAGTTATCGGTAGGTGAAGTTCGGTAGTTCATTAGGTATTCTACGGGATCATGTTATGCCTTACAGAGGGGTAAGGTGTGACATGTTTTAGTCCAACTACCTTCAAACTCAATCACACAAGCTCGTAGCATATCCTCCAATATTTAAATTACCCTCTCAGACTGGCCATTTGTCTATGGGTGGAATGTCGTGTTGAAGTTCAATCTAGTTCCTAGAGCTCTCTGAAGACTACTCCAGAATCTATAAGTGAACCTAGGATCTCTGTTTGATACAATCGATACTAGCACTCCATGCAGTTTTACAATCTCATTTATGTACAATTTGGCCAATCTCTCCAAACTATAGTTCATCCGGACTGGCAGAAAGTGAGTAGACTTGGTCAGTCTATCAACTAAAAGCCATACTACATCATGACTATTCTGTGTCCTCGGAAGTCCCATCACAAAATCCATAGTTATCCGTTCCTATTTCCACTCTGGTACTGGCAATGGGTGTGACAAACCAGTTAGTACTTGATGTTCTGCCTTCACTTATTGACAAGTTAGGCATTTGGAAACAAAATCAGCTACATCCCTTGTCATACCCATCTACCAGTAATGCTCTTTTAGCCCTCTGTACATTTTAGTTCCACTAGGATGCATATTAAAAGGAGACTCATGCACTTCCTTCATTGTAACACCCTCCCGGTAGCAACTCCGTACATTCTACTGTTTCGGTGACCGGTGTCGGTCCGGACAGCTAGAACGTCCGGAAAAATATTTAAACTAAAGTCAAGAACCAAAATTAACTCAAATATTAATAAGAAAAATTTAGGAAAAATTTTAGAAATAAAATACAACTAAGTCAAATAAGCCGGTGCCCAAGCGATGGGTAACCCAGAGGGAAGTTGCAGTTCTCGCAACGAGGAGCCCTAGACCCGGGAAAAAATTCATAAAATAATTTTTGGGACTCCAGAGAAGGGTCATTGAGGTTCCTATGGCATTAGAATGCCAAGAAAATATTTAGAAAAATTTTACAATCGGTACAGACAATTTTGACACGTTAAGCCAAACGGAGGGCATTTTGGTCATTTCGCCTTCAGAGATGATTTTTGGCCGACTTGTCCAGTTGAGTAAATAATTATTATGACATAAAATATGAATTAATATTGATGAAAAATTAATTGAAAGTTAGTAGAAAAGAAAAGAAAAGAAAATGCAATAAAATGCCAAATATGACATATTGTGATGTCATTTAAAAAGCTTCCTCCAATCACAATTAAACAACCCTTTAATTAACTAATAAAAGAGACCAAAGGAGACAAAAAATTGTAGTCATCTTCTTCTTCTTCTTCAGCCAAAACGTGACCTCCCCTTTTCCATAACCCTCTATGAAAGTTTCCTTTAATTTCTTCCATTTCCCATGAAATTCCACTACTAAACCCTAAGTCACCTTCACTAAAACTTGTCCCCACATCACAAGGAAACTCTAGGCAGCCACAAAGAGGAGAAATTCTAGAGTTTTCACAAGCTAAATAAGTTGAGCAAAGAGGTTAGTGCTTAATTATGCATGTATATCTCTTGTTCCATTTTAAGGACTTAAAAATGAGTATGAAATTGTGCATTAAATGAATGAAACTTATGGGTATGTATGCCATGGATTTCGGCTGCCCTAAGGAAGGAATAGGATTGAGTGTTTGTGATGGACTTGGAGTGAACTAGAAACCATGTTTAAAGTGTATAAATATAAGGATAATGAACTAGTAGTTAATTAAGGTAAGTTATGAAAATTCATAATGGGAATTAGGGTTTTAAGGGTGAAATTTGGACTTGGCATTTGAATTGATTAATGGACATTCTAGTGGTCAATTAGTGACCATTTAAGGCAAGTTAATCATAATTTAAAGTGAGTTAATGCATGGCAAAGTGAATGTGTAAATTTGCTAAAGACAAGGCAGGTGACTGAAATTTCAGTCCACTTGGACTGTCATATCTTTGGCTGTGTTGGTCCAATTGGTGTTTGGCCAATTGGACATGAAACTAGGCTTATAATGGCACATTTTTTCTGAAGAAACCATGCCCAAAAGACCAAAGCAAATGGACCAAAATTTGGCCCCAATCCGGATACCCTGCAACAGCACCTGCAGAAATGACCAAATGAACCATAACTCACTATAGATAAAGTCAATTGACCTGAAATTTTTACAGCAATAAGTTAAGACATAGACAAACAACTTTCATGAAGAAACCTACCCCAAATTATGACCAGAACCTAACCCAAATGGCAGTGGCAGTCACTGTTCATGTTACTGTAGATATGGTAATTTCTGCAGAATGGAAATCCGGCCAGATGTGGTTTTTGGACCATATCTGGAGCTATAAAACTCCAAATGGAGTGATTCAAAAAAGGAAATTCAACTAGACAAAATAAGGAACAACTTTCATGTTTGCCATTTCTTCAAATTCCCACTGCAACAGCGCTTAATGGAACAGTAAAGTTAAGCTACACAAACTGAAAATTCTGCTTGCCTTGGTTTAAACTTAGAAATGGTAATAGTAATCAATTCCAACAAGTTTTAAATACAAAATGTGGTATGTTTGGGGTGTTAAAACCAATACACCTATTTTCTATCCAAAAGTCAACATTTTTGTTGACCAATGAGGTGAATAGTGACACCAAAACTTGAAATTCAAAATTTGAAAAATTTAAAAGTATCAAATGCCCTAGTATACCTAACTAGATTGGTTTGGATAGTTTGGCATGCCAATAGGGTATTGTTTTAGCAGTACTGCGAAAGGAAAGGCTTTGTGCCTGTATTCATGGCTTTATGCCCGTATCCATGGCTTTTATGCCCGTATTCATGGCTTTTATGCCCGATTATGTGATATCATAGCTTTTAGCTATATTGACTGCATACGTGGTTGACGTTCTGTGTCCCATGGTATGACGGCCCGAGGCACCGCGGTGCCCAGTGCCAACGACCCGTTATCCAGTCCAGTCATCCAGTATAGGTTACTTGGGCAACCAAATGAATGGAAAAGTATAACTGTGAACTGATTATTAAAGAAAATACGAAAATTAAGTATCAGGAATGATTACAAAAATACAAGGAAGCTCAAGATCATGAAAAAAAAAAATTAACGAAATGCATGAAGAAGTTAATATCATAAAACATGATTAGCCCTCGACTAAACAATAACTTAGTAATTACTCATTTATTATGAACACAATAGCAAGGAAATTATTATTTTTATTTGCATATTAAATTTTTTTGTATTATTGGCACCACTAAGCTTTATGCTTAGCGCGTCGCTTTTGCAACGCGTACGTACTGAAGATTTGGACAAAGGGCCCAGTAGACCACAGATTTGGTAAGGCAATTCACAGTTCTGCATAGTGTCCATGTCACCTCACTGTCTACAGTGCATTGGTAGGACACTAGGCTTCATTTTGGTATTTTGTAATTGATTTTTATTTTCCTTTGCGTAAATGAAACTTATGTAATGTATTTTGATTTTCATGTAAATAATGCAAAATTGTGTTTGTAAATGGAAAAGTGAATATTGATCTGTGACTGTTACATGACTATCAAATGTGATGAATGATTGAGAAATGAATGGTTGAAAAATATTGAGATTTTGATATTGGAGTTTGTGAATAGATGAATATGATTATTAGAAGTGTTTTTCACAAGTTCCGAAGAACTGTTTTCTCCACTTTTAGCCGGTACTCCACCGGATTTTCTTTAAAATTTTCGGAACCTCAAATAAATTACAATTTCAATAAATGAATTATATTTCACAAGTTATATTCAAAACTACGATAAAAATGAATTAAGATAAAATAGAGTGCTCCAGCACACTGAGTGGCATAACTTGCTCGGCTACACTGTAGTCGGGTAAGGGGTGTCACATTCATAATGATCTGTCTTAAGTCAATATCATTAGGAATGCACATTCTGCCCTGATGTAGCAATAAACCATCATATCACATACATAATTCCGGTTTCTTGTTGGACTTCTTTCAGTAGCTTCGGATATTTTTCATCATTCTGAGCAGCCATTCTGATATGATCAATCAACACTGGCTGTACATGCCATGCAACTATTGTCTATCCCTCACCATCAATCTCCAAACTGGCATGCTGTGCTTTCAACTCATATACCATGGATAAAGGAGAAACTCTGAGACTGTCTATTGTCTTGCGACTTAAGGCGTCAGCCACCACATTTGCTTTCCCTCGCTGATAGTCTATTAAGCAATCATAGTCTTTAATCAGTTCTAACCATCTCCTCTGTCTCAAGTTCAATTCTTTCTGGGTGCCCAAGTACTTCAAGCTCTTGTGATTTGTGTAGATGTAACACTTCTCCCCATATAAGTAATGTCTCCAGATCTTCAGAGCAAAAACAATAGCTGCTAGCTCCAAGTCATGTGTTGGGTAGTTCCTCTCATGCGGTTTCAGCTGGCGTGATGCATAAGCAATGACATTCCGATCTTGCATCAGTATGCAGCCTAACCCATTGTGAGAAGCATCACTATAAACTGTGTATTCTTTACCCGGTGTAGGTAAAGTAAGGACAAGGACTAGAGCTTCAGTCAAACACCTCTTAAACTCATCAAAACTCTGCTGGCATGTAACACCCCTATGTTCGGTAGTGCGTTATACTGTTCCTGTGACCAGTGTTGTCCGGACAGCTAGGATGCCTAGAACTACACTTCGTTATGAGTGAGAAGACATAAAATAATGAAATACAAGAAAAGGGAATACAAGAAAAACAAAGCACTGTTGCAGTGGGAATTTGAAAGAAATGCAACCAAGTCAAGTGAGCCGAGAACCCTAGCGATGGGTGACCGCACTGGGAAGTCACGGCGTGGACCGTTGACTAGCCCTGGACCGCGGGGAACCCTGGAAAATATTTTTAGGACTCAAATAAATATTTATTGAAGTATAAATATCATTAGAAATATCAAAGAAAAATTAATTAATTAGTACAAAGAAAAGTGAGAAATCGAAAAACGGATAAAAATCTGGTGTTACCGAAAAATCAGGAATGCAACCCTAACAGAGGCATTGTGGTCATTTGACACCCCGAGTTGTCTTTTGACCTAAATGTCCATTAAAAATAAATAATATTACACTTGGAAAATATAATGAAAAATTAATTTAGTGGTACCTAATGTAAATAACAAGAATGGAGTGTAAATGGAGTAATTATCACTTAAAACTTATTAAATTATTATCCTAGCATGAGTGGAGCACTATGGGATTGAATAACCATTAATTGGGCAGATGTATCTCCACTAACATCTTCATCTTCTTCAATTCACTCACCATGCCGAAATGAAGCTTTCAAACCCTCCCATGGCCGCCCAAATGCATGGCTCTTTACACCCATTTTCAAGCTAAATTTTGTTTACTTGTCTTCATTAATTTTGATCCCCACCTCACAAGGAAGAAATAGATACCAATATCAAGGGAGTTTGGTGAAGATTTAACAAGCCTCATCAATAGGTAAGTTTGTATTTTTTATTGTTGTTTTGTTAAAGTTTGTAAGGATGTTATGGGTGTTTGATTTATGGAGAAATTTTTGAGGTTTGATGTCTAATGGGGGAAGTGTTCTTTTGGCAGCCATGGAAACACCTTGAAGACAGTTTATTTTTTCTTGTAAATGGAGAATTAAAGGATTGATTAAATGTATATGGTGTAGGAAATTATTTGGGTGATGTATACTTAGTATATGTGAATGTGTATTAAAATTTGAATTCTTGGAAATTATGGGAATGTAATGCATGAAATGGCAGCCTGGTTTGGTGAACCATAAGGATGTTATTTCATGTTTGGATTATTTAATATTAATGTTGAATTGTGTTGGTTGTTATGGCAGTTTGGGTATGTGTGTGATGGTGTGAAGTTGGACATGTAAAAGTGTTATGGTTAGGTGATTGAATTGTTGTAAATTTGGTTTGAAAAATTCTGTACTAAATGGTGCACATTGAATGTAATTGTAAGCTGCCAAAATGACCTATAATATGTTGTGAATTATGTTTAGGTTATGGTACAACCAGAATTGGCTTCAATGTTGAGTTTGGTAAGTGTTAAGAGTGATCCTTGATGTGTATGAAATAAATGCAATAAGGCAGTTTGTGTTTTAGGCCTAGAACTTTAAGTGTGTGGCTCCAATTGGTATGAGACCAATTGGAGGTGAAACTAGGCATAAAATGTGCCAACTTTCATGAACGAAGCATACCAAAATTCTGATTGCAAGGTAGCTTGAAAAATGACCAAATCTGGATTAAGTGCAAATAAGGCCTGAAAATTGACCATTTGGGCAGCAGTTAGTTTTTAGGCCATAACTCACTCAAAACAGGTCCAATTGACTTGAAATTTTGACCATGAATAGTTAAGACCCATATCTACAAGTCTTATGAAGACACAAAAACCCAGAAATGACCATAAGCAAGTCCAACAGCTTGCACAATTTCGGGTCCAAAAACTGGCCGAACCAAAATCGACCTAAAATGACCTAAAGTGACCAATTTTGATGCGATTTGACCAGCAATAGAAAAATGACCATAATTTGGTCTACATAACTCAGAATGACCTGAAATTTTGCCCCGCGTGCAATAAGGCATAGATTTACAAGTTTGTAGTTTTAACTGAAACCCGAAAACTGAGGGAACTAGGTCGTCCGGCTAGGTCAAACTAGTATCCCGGAATCCAGCAAATTGCAAGAAAATGCAATATACAAGGAAATGAATTTGGTAACATGTACCAACCCTAAAAGACTATTGAATGTGACAAATTAGTAACATTAAAACCTAATTTACCTAGAACGCATTTAGGGTCAACATATTAGGTTGACTAAGCAAATTATAAAATTCAGTGAATAAATTATCGAGCATTATCGTTAGAGACAGTTTAAATGAGTACTAAAACACTTCAAATTGTGTTTCTCAGTTAGCAAAGACTCAGGAAAAGGGAAGGAAACACTGAGTCAAGACCAGGAGACAGTTATCAGAGGTTTGTGCACAACAGCTAATTCTTTTGAATTTTTCAATTGAAATGAATTATGACTATTTGTACATTATTGTTTTAAATTATGGAAATGTGTTTGAATGAATATTTATTGCTTGAAAAGCATTGTAAATCGTTTGAAACTGTGAAAATTTGTTTGAATGACATTGATGGATACTTATTGATTGAAAAGCATTGGAAATGATTTGAAACCACAGCTATCATGTATATTGATTGTATTCCTCGCTAGCTTGTCTAGTGGGACGAATTGAATTCCCTCTCTTGCTGAAGTGTTGAGGTGTGTGCCTGTTGAGGACGAATCGAATGAGTACTCATATTTTTGCTAGCTAGGTATGTTATTCCTCATTAGCCATTGGCTTTTGGGATGAATTGAATACCTCATTAGCCATCGGCTTTTGGGACGAATTGAACTTTGGAACATGATTAAGCTGTGTGTGATTTATTGATATTTATTGTAAGATTGTGAAATGGAGTTTAAATTCTTATTGACATTCACTGTCTTTTGAATTTAACTATGTTTTGGATTCTAAAATTTATTGTGATATTGTAAAATAGAGTTTAAATTCCTTATGACATTTATTGTCTTGAATCTAACTATGGTTTTATGTATTCACCATTTATATGATTTATGAATTATGATTTAAAGTTGTATTTGGTAAATGTTGTGCACCACTGAGACATTGTCTCAGCGATAGCTTTTCATTGCTGTCGCAGGTAGACAGACGGACAGGGCAGCAGACTAGGCTGCTAGTACATTCAGCGAGAGAGCATCGGGTATATTGAGTATACCTCATTTTGCATTTTTGTACTGTAATGTATATTCACTGTATGTATATTTTGTTCTTGGTTTGAGCAGTTGTAAAATAAAATTGTACCTTGAAGTTGTAAAGTAAATTATGAGATATTTTGGCTTGTAAAATTTATATTGTATTTCTTTATCTCAGCCTTTGAAAAATTATTGTGGATTGAGTTGAAAAACATATTGTGTTGAATTTTGTTAGAGTTTGAGATTGAGGAAAATATTGAAGTTCTTTTTACAGGTTTTCTGAGGAATTGTTTTATCCAAAATACAGATGGCACTCTGCCAAAATTTTTACAGAAATTACTAATAGTCCAAATGAGTTAGCTGTTTCACTTCAGTTCACAAAGGTTTTTAACACCTGTAAATAGTGCTCACCACTGTAAAAGAAGTAAGAAAAGTTTTGACAATCCCTTGTAGTGTATTTAATGGGTTATTAGTAGGCGAAGTTGGTAATTCATTAGGTATATTACAGGATCATGTTATGCCTTACAGAGGGGTAGGGTGTGACATGTTTTAGTGGTATCAGAGCTAGTTTTTAAATTCTGTTTTCACATGTTATTTGAATATTCTTTCTTCATAGTCCAACTGCTCAATATCATTGTTTGATACATACAGTACATTACATTATAAATATGCACTAACGGGAGGAAATCTCCTTGTGTTGTTTGTTCAGGAGGTCTAAGATCCTCGCATTACTATGGAAGAGGGTGATCGTTCAGTCGATCAATCTATAGAGGCTGAGTTGCAAGGGGATGCCCCAGGCCTACACAATGTCAGTGGTTTAGCAGCACCAGCCCCTGCAGTACCGCAGTTTCCTGCTCAGTTCACTCAGCAGATGGCTGCAATGTTCCAACAAATGGCTAGTAATGTGCCTACTCAAGTCCCAATACAGACACTAGTGATACAACCACAATCTCCTACTAGGCAATATGACAAATTGATGAAATATGGGGCGACAGAGTTTAAGGGGACAATAGATCCTCTAGAGGCTGAACAATGGTTAGAGAGGATGGATAGGGTATTCAAGAAACTGCATTGCACGGAGGAACTCATATTTGAATACTCTGTATCTTTACTACAGGGGGATGCTTATGACTGGTGGAAAACCATTCCCCACAGTCTGGTAGAACCTGCAGTGCTAACATGGAATGACTTTCTCGGGGAATTCAGACAAAAATATGTCCCTGATGCTTATATAGACCAGAAGCTGCAAGAGTTCCTAAGTCTGAAACAGGAGAGCAAATCAGTGGCTGAGTATGAAAGAGAATTTTCCTGCCTGAGCCATTATGCAGTAAGTCTACTTTCTACCAACAGGGAGAGATGCAAGAGGTTTGAAAATGGCTTGAAGCCCAGTATGAGATTACAAGTGGTCGGATTCAAACACATTAACTTCTCTGAACTTGTTTCTCAAGCCCTAGAGTTGGAAAGAATTGAGTCTGAAGCAGCTCCTGAGAAAAAGAAATCAGAAAAGATAGAGAAAGAGGGAAAATCAGTAGAATAGAGTTCCAGTGGTCCTACTGGAAAGAGGAAGAATCATGGGGGACACAACAGAGGTGGCAAGAAATCTAGTAGGGGAAGATATTCAGGACAGAAGCCTCCCCTATCTGGTCAGCAGAGTACCAGAAGTTCCTAGCCTCCCCGCCAATGTGAAACTTGTGGAAGAAATCATGGTGGGATATGCTACAAGGCTATTGGAGCCTGTTATAACTGTGGAGGCACAGGACACTTTGCCAAGGACTGCACCAGTAGCCGTAGAGTTGGACCACCTCCTGCTACTGCAGAAGGGTCAATTCAGAGCCCTGTCACCAGAAGTTCACAACCACCTAGTAGAGGTAGAGGCAGAGGTAGAGGTAGCCTAGCAGGCAGCCAAGGCACAATGAAACATTCAGAGCAAGATAGTGCTCCAGTCAGAATCTATGCAATGAGACAGAGGGAAGAGGCCGAGACATCTGATATTGTGGCTGGTACCTTCTCAACATTTAATCAGGATGTGTTTATGTTATTTGATCCGGGTTCTACCCATTCTTATGTGAGTGCTAGCGTCATTGATTGCATTGCTGTTCCATGTACAAAAATGGACTTTGAGGTGCTAGTAACAAGTCCGCTACGACAGGAGGTCAGGGTTAATAGAATGTATAGAGATTGTCCTTTGGTGATCCAAGAACACACTTTTCTATCTTATTTCATTGAAATGCCCTTCAGAGATTATGATATAATCTTGGGCATGGATTGGTTAGCCAGGCATCATGCCATGATTGACTGTAGGCTGAAGACAGTCACTTTTGGCTGCCCTCAGTACAGTGATGTGGTAATACATGGGGAGAGGCAATTATTGCCATCAAACATCATTTCGACTGCACTAGCCAGAAAAAATGATCAGAAAGGGGTGTGAAGCATACTTAGCACATGTGGTAAACACCCAAGTGGGGAGTCCAGCATTGAAAGACATCCCTACAGTATGTAACTTTCCAGATGTATTTCCTGATGAATTGCCAGGATTACCTCCAGAAAGAGAAGTGCAATTTGAAATTAATGTTATGCCTGGTGTGGATCCAATCTCCATAACGCCATATAGAATGGCACCAGCAGAGTTGAAGGAGTTGAAGATACAGTTGCAAGAATTACTTGAAAAGGGCTTCATCCGCCCTAGTGTGTCACCTTGGGGAGCACCAGTATTGTTTGTTAAGAAGAAGGATGGTACTCTCCGCTTATGTATAGATTACCGGTAATTAAATAAGGTGACAATAAAGAACAGATATCCATTGCCTCGCATTGATGATCTATTTGATAAGTTGAAGGGTGCAGCTATATTCTCCAAAATTGATTTGCGATCTGGTTATTATCAGTTGAAGGTGCAAGAGCAGAATATTCCAAAAACTGCTTTCAGAACTTGGTATGGCCACTATGAGTTTCTAGTAATGCCATTCGGGTTAACAAATGCTCCAGCTGCTTTTATGGATCTGATGAACACTATCTTCAGACCATATCTCGACCAATTTGTGGTGGTGTTTATTGATGACATTTTGATATATTCGAGGAATGCAGAGGAGCATGACAGACATCTGCGGATTGTACTGCAGACTTTAAGGGAGAAACAGCTATACGCCAAATTGTCGAAGTGTGAATTTTGGCTGAAAGAAATCTCCTTTTTGGGACATGTTGTGTCAGCTGAAAGGATCAAGGTAGATTCCAGCAAGGTATAAGCTATCTTTAATTGGAAGCCGCTCAGGAATATCACAAAAAATCACAGTTTTCTAAGTTTAGCGGGATATTACCGTCGGTTTGTGAAGGGGTTTTGTATGTTATCTTCTCCACTGACCAAACTGCTTCGGAAAGATGTAAAATTTCAGTGCATAAATAAATGTCAGCAGAGCTTTGATGAGTTGAAGAGGTGTTTGACTGAAGCTCCAGTTCTCACTTTACCTACTCCGGGTAAAGAATACACAGTTTATAGTGATGCTTCTCATAATGGGTTAGGCTGTATACTGATGCAAGATTGGAATGTTATTGCTTATGCATCACGCCAACTGAAACCGCATGAGAGGAACTACCCAACACATGATCTGGAGCTAGCAGCTATTGTTTTTGCTCTGAAGATCTGGAGACACTATTTGTATGGGGAGAAATGCTACATTTACACAGATCATAAGAGCTTGAAGTATTTGGGCACCCAGAAGGATTTGAATTTGAGGCAGAGGAGATGGTTAGAACTTAATAAAGATTATGATTGCTTAATAGACTATCAGCTAGGAAAAGCAAATGTGGTGGCTGACGACTTAAGTCGTAAGACTATGGCAAGTCTCAGAGTTTCTCCTTTGTCCATGGTATATGAGTTGAAAGCACAGCATGCCAGTTTAGAGATTGATGATGAGGGACAGACAGTAATTGCATGGCATGTACAGCCAGTGTTGATTGATCAGATTAGAATGGCTGCTCATAATGATGATAAATATCAGAAGCTACTGAGAGAAGTCCAGCAGGGCAAGAAACCTGAATTTTTTGTGAAAGATGATGGTTTATTGCTACATCAGGGCAGAATGTGCGTTCCTAGTGATGTGGAATTGAGACAAGTCATTATGAAGGAAGCACATGAGTCTCCTTTTGCTATGCACCCTGGTGGAACTAAAATGTACAGAGGGCTAAAAGAGCATTATTGGTGGATGGGTATGAAGAGATATATAGCTGAATTTGTTTCCAAATGCCTAACTTGTCAGTAAGTAAAGGCAGAACATCAAGTTCCAGCTGGTTTGTTACACCCTTTGTCAGTACCAGAGTGAAAATGGGAACGAATAACTATGGATTTTGTTACTGGACTCCCAAGGACATAGAGTGGTCATGATGCAGTATGGGTTATAGTTGACAGATTGACCAAGTCTGCTCACTTTTTGCCAGTTCGGATGGACTATAGCCTGGAAAGATTGGCCAGATTGTACATATATGAGATTGTAAAATTGCATGGAGTGCCAGTATCAATTGTGTCTGACAGATATCCTAGGTTTACTTCTAAATTCTGGGGTAGTCTTCAGAGAGCCATAGGAACTAGATTGAACTTCAGCACAGCATTCCACCCACAGACAGATGGCCAGTCTGAGAGGGTTATTCAGATATTGGAGGATATGCTACGGGCTTGTGTGATTGAATTTGAAGGTAGTTGGGATACACACTTGCCTTTGATTGAGTTTGCTTATAACAATAGCTACCAATCAAGCATTAGGATGCCTCCATATGAAGCTTTGTATGGCAGAAAGTGCAGAACTCCCTTATGTTGGGATGAAGTAGGTGAAAGGAAGATGATTGGGCCAGAAATTGTTCAGCAGACAGAGGAAAAGATCATATTGATCAGAGATAGACTCAAGGCTGCATCAGACCGTCAGAAGTCCTATGTTGATATGAAGAGAAGAGATATTGAATATGCAATGGGTGATAAAGTATTCCTCAAAGTTTCTCCTTGGAAGAGGATTATGAGATTTGGCAGAAAGGGGAAACTGAGTCCTCGTTTCATCGGACCATATGAAGTTCTGGAAAGAGTGGGTCCTTTGGTATATCAGTTGGCATTACCTGCGGAGTTAGCAAGGATACACAGTGTCTTCCATGTGTCCATGTTGTAGCGCCCCTAAATTCGGTAGTGCGTTCTACTGTTCCGGTGGCCAGTTTTATCCGGATAGCTAGGATGCCTAGAACTACACTTCGTTATGAGTGAGGAGACATAAAATAATGAAATACAAGAAGAGAAAACACAAGAAAAACAAAGGAAAAATAATAGCAAAGAAATGTAACCAAGTTAAGCGAGCCGAGAACCCTAACGATGGGTGATCGCACCGGGAAGTCACGGCGTGGACCGTTGACTAGCCCTGGACTGCAGGGAACCCTGGAAAATATTTATAGGACTTAAAGAGACATCAATTGAAGTATAAATACCATTAGAAATATCAAAGAAAAATTAATTAATTAGTACAAAGAAAAGTGAGAAATCGAAAAACGGACAAAACTCGGTGTTACCGAAAAATCGGGAATACTACCCGAACAGGGGCATTGTGGTCATTTGACATCCCAAATTGTCTTTTGACCTAAATGTCCATTAAAAATAAATAATATTACACTTGGAAAATATAACGAAAAATTAAATTGATGGTACCTAAAGTAAATAGCAAAAATTATGGGTTAATGTGGAATAAATGAAAGTTAAACTTATAATATGATTAATTTGAGTAAGTAGACCACTAAGAATTATAATATGGATTAAATATATTGATTAAGTGGGCAGATTACTTCCACTAAAATTTCATTTCCTCATTTATTCATCCATTGCCGTAAGGAAGAACTCCTAAAGCCCTTCCATGGCCACCCCATTTGCATGGCTTCATTTCACCCATTTTCAAGCTAGATTTTGATTACTTGTCTTCATTAAGTTTTATCTCCACATCATAAGGAAGAGTTTGATACCAAAATCAAGAAGTTTAGTGAAGGTTTAGCAAGTCCCAACCATAGGTAAGTTTGTATTTTTGAATATTGCTTTGTTAAACTTTGTATACATGTTATGGGTGTTTGATTTGTGAAGAAAATTTTCAAGTTTGAGGAGTTCTTGATATGTCCAATTTTGGACAGCCATGGAGTTCTATATTTGATGAAGTATTCTTACATATATTTGATGTGGATTCATGTTGAGTAGGGTGATTTAATGTCCTAGTAAGTTAATCCCACATGTATATGGTGATTGTGCACTTGAAATGAAGTTGACGAAATTGTGGGACACTTTGGCATTGTGGAACATTTCGGCAGCTTTGGGACTCCTTAATGAATGTTTGAATTCATGGAGATATTGGATAAATTGTGATATTGAGGATTGATGAATATGTATGTAAATTGGTTGTGTAAAGTGTATGTAAGAATTAGAAGTGTTTATGTGTATATGTGGTTGTATTTGGACTTTATGAATTAGAGTTTTATTTGGTGTATTGAGGATGTTTGTATTCTGCCCAAAATGATTTTAATGTGAAGTGGTAAATGGTTTTGGTAATGCACCAAAACAGAATGGGGTTGAGAGGTGGATTTGTAGCAAGGTAAATGTGTAATGAATAGATGTTTAAGCAATGTAATTAAGGGCAGTGTGCATTTTAGCCTATAACTCTAAATGTGTAACTCCAATTGGTATGAGACCAATTGGAGGTGAAACTAGGCACAAAATGTGCCAACTTTCATTCAGAAAGCATACCAAAATTAGGCTTGCAAGGTAGCATGAAAAATGACCAATTCGGATTAAGTGCAAATGAGGCCTGAAAATTGACCATTTGGGAAGCAGTTAGTGTTTAGGCCATAACTCCCTCAAAACAGGTCCAATTGACCTGAAATTTTAACCATGAATAGTTAAGACCCATACCTGCAAGTCTTATGAAGACACCAAAGCCCAGAAATGACCATAAGCAAGTCAAACAGCTTGTACAAGTTCGGGTCCAAAAACTGGCCGAACCAAAGTTGACCAAATTTGACCTAAAATGACCTAATTTGATGCCATTTGACCAGCAATAGTAAAAAGACCATAACTTGGTCTATATAACTCAGAATGACCTAAAATTTTGCCCCGCGTTCCATAAGACATAGATCTACAAGTTTTTAGTTTTGACCGAAACCCGAAAACTGAGGGAACTAGATCGTCCGGCTAGGTCAAACTAGTTTCCCGGAATCCAGCAAGTTGCAATAAAATGCACTAAACAAAGAAATGAAATTGGTAACATGTACCAACCCTAAAAGACTATCGAATGTGACATATTAGTAACACTAAAATCTAATTTACCTAGAACGCATCGAGGGTCGATATATTAGGTTGATTAAGCAAATAATAGCTTTCAGTGAATTACTTATCAAGCATTATCGTTAGAGACAGTTTAAATGAGTACTGAAACACTTCAAATTGTGTTTCTCAGTTAGCAAAGACTCAGGAAAAGGGAAGGATACACTGAGTCAAGACCAGGAGACAGTTATCAGAGGTTTGTGCACAACAACTATTTCTTTTGAATTTTTCAATTGAAATAAATTATGATTATTTCTATGTTATTATTTTAAATTGTGTTTGTGCACAATAGTATTTCTTTTGAATTTTTCAATTGAAATAAATTACGATTATTTATATGTTATTGTTTTAAATTGTGTTTGTGCATAATAAGTATTTCTTTTGAATTTTTCAATTGAAATAAATTACGATTATTTATATGTTATTGTTTTAAATTGTGTTTGTGCACAATAATTTTGACTTTTCATTTTCTACTTAAAAATTTAATTCAACATTATAGTTTTAAATTGTGTCCGTGCACAATACTTTTACATTTACTGCTTTTACTAGCAAATTTATTTGGAGAAATGAGTTATGAATAATTTTTGATTGCTTTGTTTTTGGGAATATTATTTGGAACTTATTGTGTTGGCAACTTTGCAAATGGAAATTTTGAGATAAAGTGTGATTTATGGTTTGTATGAAATATTGTGATTTGAAATTATTTTGATTCACACTTGGCATGACACTGTTACTATGTTCCTCCTCCATTTATGGGGTGAGTGTGATATTCCTCTCTCTTTGACTTATCAGTCTGGGGTGAGTGTGATTATGTTCCTCCCTCTTTGACTTGCCAGTCTGAGGTGAGTGTGGATGAGTACTCATTATTCAGCTAGCTTCCTCCCTCATTGATTTCGATTATTAGGGTGAGTATGTCTTGTCGCGGTGTACAACACGGCATGTGTGGAAAAAATTGTGTCATGGCCTAAATTATGTTATCGATTGGCAACATTGTATTATTCAGTTATTTGATCGAATTTTGTTATTGATTTGCAAAACGATATTATTCAGTTATTTGATCGAATTGTGTTATTGATTTGCAAAACGATATTATTTAGTTATTTGATCAAATTGTGTTATTGATAGGCAAAACTGTCTTACTCAGTTATTTGATCAAATTTGTGTTAGATGAATTTTGTAAATTGTGATGGAATTGTGAATCATTTGATTTGTGAACTGTCAATAAAAGATTTATATATCGCATTTCAAATGGTTATTGTGCACCACTGAGTAAATTTTACTCAGCGATAGCTTTTCATTCTCGCCGCAGTAGACAGATCGACAAAGGCAGACTAGACTGCTAGTACTACATTGAGAGATCATTGGGTATATTGAGTATACTACATTTTGCATTTTGTACTGTAATGTATGTTCACTGTATGTATATATTGTTCTTGGTTTTGAGCAGTTGTAAAATAAAATTGTACATTAAAGTTATAAAATAAATTATGAGTTATTTCGACTTGTAAAAATTGTATTATATTTCTTATATCTCAGTCTTTGAAAAATTACTATGGATTTGAGTTGAAAAATATGTTGTGTTGAAAAACATGTTGGAGTTGAGATTTGGAAATATATATTGAAGTGCTTTTTACAGGTTTTTCTGAAGAACTGTTTTATCCAAAATATAGATGGCACTCTACCAAAATTTTTACAGAAATTCCAAATAATTCAAATGTGTTAGTTCTATCACTTCAGTTAAAAAAGGTTTTTAACACCTGTAAATAGTGCTCACCACTGTAAAAGAAGTAAGAAAAGTTTTTAAAATCCCTTGTAGTGTATTTAATGGGCTATCAGTAGATGGAGTTGGTAATTCATTAGGTATACTACGGGATCATGTTATGCCTTACAGAGGGGTAGGGTGTGACATGTTTTAGTGGTATCAGAGCAAAGTTTTTAAGTTTTGTTTTCACATGTTATTTGAATATTCTTTCTTCATAGTACAACTGCTCAATATCATTGTTTGATACATACAGTACATTACATTATAAATATGCACTAACGGGAGGAAATCTCCTTGTATTAATTGTTCAGGAGGTCTAAGATCCTTGCATTGACTATGGAAGAGGGTGATTGTTTAGTCGATCAATCTATAGAGGTTGAGGTGCAAGGGGATGCCCCAGCCCTACATAATGTCAGTGGTTCAAGAAGACCACTCAGCATCGCAGTTCCTGCTCGCTCGCTTGCTCAAAGAAATGGTCGCAATGTTCCAACAAATGGCTGGTAATGTGCCTACTCAAGCCCCAATACAGACACCAGTGGTACAACCACGGTCTTCTGCAAGGCAGTATGACAAATTGATGAAATATGGGGCTATAGAGTTCAAGGGGACAGTAGATCCTCTAGAGGCAGAACAGTGGTTAAAAAGGATGGATAGGGTATTCAAGAAGTCACGCATGCAGGAGCTCGATTTGAATACTCGATCTTTGCTCTGGGGATGCTTATGACTGTTGGAAAACCATTCCCCACATTTTGGTAGAACCTGCAATGCTAACCTGGAGTGACTTTCTCAGGGAATTCAGACAAAAATATGTCCCTGATGCTTATGTAGATCAAAAACTGCAAGAGTTCCTAAGTCTGAAACAGGGGAGTAGATCGGTGGCTGAATATGAAAGGGAATTTTTCCGCCTGAGCCATTATGCAGTAAGTCTACTTTCTACCAGTAGGGAGAGATGTAAAAGGTTTGAAACCGGCTTGAAGCCTAGTATCAGATTACAAGTGGTCGGATTCAGACATAACAACTTCTCTGAACTTATTTCTCAAGCACTAGAATTAGAAAGAATTGAATCTGAAGCAGCTTCTGAGAAAAAGAAATCAGAGAAGACAGAAAAAGAGGGAAAGTCAGTAGAACAGAGTGCTAGTGGTCTTACTGGAAAGAGGAAAAACTTTGGGGGATACAACAGAGATAGTAAGAAGTCCGGTAGAGGTAGATCTTCTGGACAGAAACCACCTCGATCCGATCAGCAAACTCAACAGAAACCCAGGAATGCGTTGTCAGATCGACTTTGTGAAACTTGTGGTAAACCACATAGTGGGGTATGTTATAGAGCCGTAGGAGCATGTTTTAACTGTGGAGAGACTGGCCATTTTGCTAGGGATTGTGTAAATCCAGGTCGTTCTGGATCATTTACTACACCAAAGGGGTCAACCCAAGTTTCTACCCCAATGAGTTCACCATCAGTTAGTAGAGGCAAAGGTAGAGGTAGGGGTAGTACACCTAGAAGTCAGAATACTGTGAATCAGCCAGAATAGGGTGATGCTCCAGCTGGAGTATACACTATACGGTAGAGAGAAGAGACTTAGACTTTTGATATTATTGCTGGTACTTTCTCAAATAGTAACTAAGATATATATATGTATTGTTTGACCTGGGGTCAGCATACTTTTATGTTAGTGTTAGAACTATATGTTCTATTGTTATTCCTTTACAGGGGAATAAATTTTGATGCATTAGTGATTAGCCCTTTAAAATAAGGATTGTGGTAAGAAGTGAAATTAGTTTTGAAAGAGTTTATTGGCGAAAAGTATTTTCTAACACACCATAAATTATAAAGCTAATTGGCGAGCCTACTTAATGTAAGGCAAGAGGACGTAAAAGTAAGATGCAGTAATGGAATTGCTCTAGATGAGGGCAAGGATGTCACTATTAGTAATTGTTAATGGATATTGTAATCATAATAAGTTCGGGATATTAGTGAATTCGAAAAGCATAAAAGATAGGAAAATTTGATCTATTGGGATGTATTGTAGTACCTATGCAATGTTCTTAATGTTTATACTGTAAGCTGCAGATTACAGTACTGACTTGAGATTATTGTGTAGAGCTACGTACTATCCGATAGTACACCTAGATGAGAATAGTTGCCAACGACATCTGTTTTGGTATAGTTATGCCAGGACAGAATTTAATTGTTAGAAATAAGTTTGAAAATCCTACTTAGGGATCTAAAACTCAAAAGTTAGAATATCGAAAGGTTATAGTTCAGTACAAAAGGAAGTAAGTTATAGAATATTGACAGATAAAAAGAGTTATGGAAGTAAAAATTCGAACAGTTGGTTCAGATATAACAAAGAAGTGTTACGAATGTGAGGAAGACTATGGACTAGAATGGTCAGAGGACCAATAACTAGATAAATGATTCTAACATGACCTCAAGGGTCATTCAAAAAGGAACATGAACCGAAATATTTGACAGCACAATAGTAAGAAGAGATTGGTGTTATCCAAACAAATTAAACGTTGTATTAGATTGTTAAAAGTCTTATACAAATTTGAGGAAAAGAAGATTATACGATCGTATGGAAAGGAGAAAATAAATGTATGACTATTGTAAGATGGCTATTGGGTAAAATTTCGAGACGAAATTTATTTTAAGGGGGGGAGAATTGTAACGCCCCTAAATTCGGTAGTGCGTTCTACTGTTCCGGTGGCCAGTGTTATCCGGACAGCTATGATGCCTAGAACTACACTTCGTTATGAGTGAGGAGACATAAAATAATGAAATACAAGAAGAGAAAACACAAGAAAAACAAAGGAAAACTAATAGCAAAGAAATGTAACCAAGTTAAGCGAGCCAAGAACCCTAACGATGGGTGACCGCACCGGGAAGTCACGGCGTGGACCGTTGACTAGCCCTGGACTGCGGGGAACCCTGGAAAATATTTATAGGACTTAAAGAGACATCAATTGAAGTATAAATACTATTAGAAATATCAAAGAAAAATTAATTATTTTGTACAAAGAAAAGTGAGAAATCGAAAAACGGACAAAACCCGGTGTTACCGAAAAATCGGGAATGCAACGCAAACAGGGGCATTGTGGTCATTTGACATCCCGAATTGTCTTTTGACCTAAATTTCCATTAAAAATAAATAATATTACACTTGGAAAATATAACGAAAAATTAAATTGATGGTACCTAAAGTAAATAGCAAAAATTATGGGTTAATGTGGAATAAATGAAAGTTAAACTTATAATATGATTAATTTGAGTAAGTGGACCACTAAGAATTATAATATGGATTAAATATATTGATTAAGTGGGCAGATTACCTCCACTAAAATTTCATTTCCTCATTTATTCATCCATTGCCGTAAGGAAGAACTCCTAAAGCCCTTCCATGGCCACCCCATTTGCATGGCTTCATTTCACCCATTTTCAAGCTAGATTTTGATTACTTGTCTTCATTAAGTTTTATCTCCACATCGTAAGGAAGAGTTTGATACCAAAATCAAGAAGTTTAGTGAAGGTTTAGCAAGTCCCAACCATAGGTAAGTTTGTATTTTTGAATATTGCTTTGTTAAACTTTGTATACATGTTATGGGTGTTTGATTTGTGAAGAAAATTTTCAAGTTTGAGGAGTTCTTGATATGTCCAATTTTGGACAGCCATGGAGTTCTATATTTGATGAAGTATTCTTACATATATTTGATGTGGATTCATGTTGAGTAGGGTGATTTAATGTCCTAGTAAGTTAATCCCACATGTATATGGTGATTGTGCACTAGAAATGAAGTTGACCAAATTATGGGACACTTTGGCATTGTGGAACATTTCGGCAGCTTTGGGACTCCTTAATGAATTTTTGAATTCATGGAGATATTGGATAAATTGTGATATTGAGGATTGATGAATATGTATGTAAATTGGTTGTGTAAAGTGTATGTAAGAATTAGAAGTGTTTATGTGTATATGTGGTTGTATTTGGACTTTATGAATTAGAGTTTTATTTGGTGTATTGAGGATGTTTGTATTCTACCCAAAATGATTTTAATGTGAAGTGGTAAATGGTTTTGGTAATGTACCAAAACAGAATGGGGTTGAGAGGTGGATTTGTACCAAGGTAAATGTGTAATGAATAGAAGTTTAAGCAATGTAATTAAGGGCAGTGTGCATTTTAGCCTATAACTCTAAATGTGTAACTCCAATTGGTATGAGACCAATTGGAGGTGAAACTAGGCACAAAATGTGCCAACTTTCATTGAGAAAGAATACCAAAATTCTGCTTGCAAGGTAGCATGAAAAATGACCAATTCAGATTAAGTGCAAATGAGGCCTGAAAATTGACCATTTGGGCAGTAGTTAGTGTTTAGCCATAAGTCACTCAAAACAGGTCCAATTGACCTGAAATTTTAATCATGAATAGTTAAGACCCATACCTACAAGTCTTATGAAGACACCAAAGCCCAGAAATGACCATAAGCAAGTCAAACAGCTTGCACAATTTCTGGTCCAAAAACTGGCCGAACCAAAGTTGACCAAATTTGACTTAAAATGACCTAATTTGATGCCATTTGACCAGCAATAGTAAAAAGACCATAACTTGGTCTACATAACTCAGAATGACCTGAAATTTTGCCCCACATTCCATAAGACATAGATCTACAAGTTTGTTGTTTTGACCGAAACCCGAAAACCGAGGGAACTAGGTCGTCCGGCTAGGTCAAACTAGTATCCCGGAATCCAGCAAGTTGCAATAAAATGCACTAAACAAAGAAATGAAATTGGTAACATGTACCAACCCTAAAAGACTATCGAATGTGACATATTAGTAACACTAAAACCTAATTTACCTAGAACGCATCGAGGGCCGATATATTAGGTTGATTAAGCAAATAATAGCTTTCAGTGAATTACTTATCAAGCATTATCGTTAGAGACAGTTTAAATGAGTACTGAAACACTTCAAATTGTGTTTCTCAGTTAGCAAAGACTCAGGAAAAGGGAAGGATACACTGAGTCAAGACCAGGAGACAGTTATCAGAGGTTTGTGCACAACAACTATTTCTTTTGAATTTTTCAATTGAAATAAATTATGATTATTTCTATGTTATCATTTTAAATTGTGTTTGTGCACAATAGTATTTCTTTTGAATTTTTCAATTGAAATAAATTACGATTATTTATATGTTATTGTTTTAAATTGAATTTTTCAATTGAAATAAATTACGATTATTTATATGTTATTGTTTTAAATTTTGTTTGTGCACAATAATTTTGACTTCTCATTTTCTACTTAAAAATTTAATTCAACATTATAGTTTTAAATTGTGTCCGTGCACAATACTTTTATATTCACTGCTTTTACTAGCAAATTTATTTGGAGAAATAAGTTATGAATAATTTTTGATTGCTTTGTTTTTGGGAATATTATTTGGAACTTATTGTGTTGCCAACTTTGCAAATGGAAATTTTGAGATAAAATGTGATTTATGGTTTGTATGAAATATTGTGATTTGAAATTGTTTTGATTCACACTTGGCATGACACTGTTACTATGTTCCTCCTCCATTTATGGGGTGAGTGTGATATTCCTCCCTCTTTGACTTATCAGTCTGGGGTGAGTGTGATTATGTTCCTCCCTCTTTGACTTGCCAGTCTGAGGTGAGTGTGGATGAGTACTCATTATTCAACTAGCTTCCTCCCTCATCGATTTCGATTATTGGGGTGAGTATGTCTTGTCGTGGTGTACAACATGGCATGTGTGGAAAAAATTGTGTCATGGCCTAAATTATGTTATCGATTGGCAACATTGTATTATTCAGTTATTTGATCGAATTGTGTTATTGATTTGCAAAACGATATTATTCAGTTATTTGATCAAATTGTGTTATTGATTGGCAAAACTGTGTTACTCAGTTTTTTGATCAAATTTGTGTTAGATTAATTTTGTAAATTGTGATGGAATTGTGAATCATTTGATTTGTGAACTGTCAATAAAAGATTTATATATCGCATTTCAAATGGTTATTGTGCACCACTAAGTAAATTTTACTCAGCGATAGCTTTTCATTGCTGTCGCAGGTAGACAGACTCGCAGGGCAGCAGACTAGGCTACTAGTACTACATTGAGAGATCATCGGGTATATTGAGTATGCCACATTTTGCATTTTGTACTATAATGTATGTTCACTGTATGTATATATTGTTCTTGGTTTTGAGCAGTTGTAAAATAAAATTATACATTAAAGTTGTAAAATAAATTATGAGTTATTTTGACTTGTAAAAATTGTATTATATTTCTTGTATCTCAGTCTTTGAAAAATTACTATCGATTTGAGTTGAGAAATATGTTGTGTTGAGAAACATGTTGGAGTTGAGATTTGGAAATATATATTGAAGTGCTTTTTACAGGTTTTTCTGAAGAACTGTTTTATCCAAAATATAGATGGCACTCTGCCAAAATTTTTACAGAAATTCCAAATAATTCAAATGTGTTAATTCTATCACTTCAGTTAAAAAAGGTTTTTAACACCTGTAAATAGTGCTCACCACTGTAAAGGAGGTGAGAAAAGTTTTTAAAATCCCTTGTAGTGTATTTAATGGGTTATCAGTAGACGGAGTTGGTAATTCATTAGGTATACTACGGGATCATGTTATGCCTTACAGAGGGGTAGGGTGTGACACATGTTAAGGAGGTACAGATCAGACCCATCTCATGTACTATCAGTTGAAGAGATTGAAGTAAATCCCGACCTCTCATATGAGGAAGAACCCATAGAAATTCTGGCTTATGAGATGAAGCAGCTGAGAAACAAACAGATACACCTGGTTAAAGTGCTGTGGAACCATCATTCAAGCCAGGAAGCTACTTGGGAACGTGAAGAGGAGACAACACCCACAGCTGTTCAGAGACTAATGCCAGGTAAAATTTTGAGACGAAATTTATTTAAGGGGGGGAGAATTGTAACACCCCTATGTTCAGTAGTGCATTATACTGTTCCTGTGACCAGTGTTGTCCGGACAGCTAGGATGCCTAGAACTACACTTCGTTATGAGTGAGAAGACATAAAATAATGAAATACAAGAAAAGAGAATACAAGAAAAACAAAGGAAAAATAATAGTAAAGAAATGCAACCAAGTTAAGTGAGCCGAGAACCCTAGCGATGGGTGACCGCACCGGGAAGTCACGGCGTGGACCGTTGACTAGCCCTGGACCATGGAGAACCCTAAAAAATATTACTAGGACTCAAACAAATATTTATTGAAGTATAAATATCATTAGAAATATCAAAGAAAAATTAATTAATTAGTACAAAGAAAAGTGAGAAATCGAAAAACGGACAAAAATCTGGTGTTACCGAAAAATCGGGAATGCAACCCGAACAGAGGCATTGTGGTCATTTGACACCCCGAGTTGTCTTTTGACCTAAATGTCCATTAAAAATAAATAATATTACACTTGGAAAATATAATGAAAAATTAATTTAGTGGTACCTAATGTAAATAACAAAAATGGAGTGTAAATGGAGTAATTATCACTTAAAACTTATTAAATTATTATCCTAGCATGAGTGGAGCACTATGGGATTGAATAACCATTAATTGGGCAGATGTATCTCCACTAACATCTTCATCTTCTTCAATTCACTCACCATGCCGAAATGAAGCTTTCAAACCCTCCCATGGCCGACCAAATGCATGGCTCTTTACACCCATTTTCAAGCTAAATTTTGTTTACTTGTCTTCATTAATTTTCATCCCCACCTCACAAGGAAGAAATAGATACCAATATCAAGGGAGTTTGGTAAAGATTTAACAAGCCTCATCAATAGGTAAGTTTGTATTTTTGATTGCTGTTTAGTTAAAGTTTGTAAGGATGTTATGGGTGTTTGATTTATAGAGAAATTTTTGAGGTTTGATGTTTAAAGGGGGAAGTGTACTTTTGGCAGCCATGGAAACACCTTCAAGACAGTTTACTTTTGCTTATAAATGTTGAATTAAAGGATTGATTAAATGTATATGGTGTAGGAAATTATTTGGGTGATGTATACTTACTATATGTGAATGTGTATTAAAATTTGAATGCTTGGAAATTATGGGAATGTAATGCATGAAATGGCAGCCTAGTTTGGTGAACCATAAGGATGTTATTTCATCTTTGGATTATGGAATATTAATGCTGAATTGTGTTGGTTGTTATGGCAGTTTGGGTATGTGTGTGATGGTGTGAAGTTGGACATGTAAAAGTGTTATGGTTAGGTGATTGAATTGTTGTAAATTTGGTTTGAAAAATTCTGTACTAAACGGTGCATATTGAATATAATTGTAAGCTACAAAAATGACCTATAATATGTTGTGAATTATGTTTAGGTTATGGTACAACCAGAATTGGCTTGAATATTGAGTTTGGTAAGTGTTAAGAGTGATCCTTGATGTGTATGAAAGAAATGCAATAAGGCAGTTTGTGTTTTAGGACTAAAACTTTAAGTGTATGGCTCCAATTGGTATGAGACCAATTGGAGCCGAAACTAGGCACAAAATGTGCCAACTTTCATGAAGGAAGCATACCAAAATTCTGCTTGCAAGGTAGCTTGAAAAATGACGAAATCTGGATTAAGTGCAAATAAGGCCTGAAATTTGACCATTTGGGCAGCAGTTAATGTTTAGGCCATAACTCACTCAAAACAGGTCCAATTGACCTGAAATTTGACCATGAATAGTTAAGACCCATATCTACAAGTCTTATGAAGACACCAAAACCCAGAAATGACCATAAGCAAGTCAAACAGCTTGCACAAGTTCAGGTCCAAAAACTGGCCGAACCAAAATTGACCTAAAATGACCTAAAGTGACGAATTTTGATGCAATTTGACCAGCAATAGAAAAATTACCATAACTTGGTCTACATAACTCAGAATGACCTGAAATTTTTCCCCGCATGCAATAAGACATAAATCTACATAAATCAGAAATGAATTTGGTAACATGTACCAACCCTAAAAGACTATTGAATGTGACAAATTAGTAACATTAAAACATAATTTACCTAGAACGCATTTAGGGTCAACATATTAGGTTGATTAAGCAAATAATAGAATTCAGTAAATTATTTATCGAGCATTATCGTTAGAGACAGTTTAAATGAGTACTAAAACACTTCAAATTGTGTTTCTTAGTTAGCAAAGACTTAGGAAAAGGGAAGGAAACACTGAGTCAAGACCAGGAGACAGTTATCAGAGGTTTGTGCACAACAGCTAATTCTTTTGAATTTTTCAATTGAAATGAATTATGACTATTTGTACATTATTGTTTTAAATTGTGGAAATGTGTTTGAATGAATATTTATTGCTTGAAAAGCATTGTAAATGGTTTGAAACTGTGAAAAATTGTTTGAATGATATTGATGGATACTTATTGATTGAAAAGCATTGGAAATGATTTGAAACCACAGCTATCATGTATATTGATTGTATTCCTCGCTTGCTTGTCCAATGGGACGAATTGAATTCCCTCTTTGGCTGAAGTGTTGAGGTGTGTGCCTGTTGAGGATGAATCGAATGAGTACTCATATTTTTGCTAGCTAGCTATGTTATTCCTCATTAGCCATCGGCTTTTGAGACGAATTGAATACCTCATTATCCATCGGCTTTTGGGACGAATTGAACTTTGGAACATGATTAAGCTGTGTGTGATTTACTGACATTTATTGTAAGATTGTGAAATGGAGTTTAAATTCTTATTGACATTCACTGTCTTTTGAATTTAATTATGTTTTGATTCTGTGATTTATTGTAATATTGTAAAATAGAGTTTAAATTCCTTATGACATTTATTGTCTTGAATCTAACTATGGTTTTACGTATCCACTATTTATATGATTTATGAATTGTGATTTAAAGTTGTATTTGGTAAATGTTGTGCACCACTTAGACATTGTCTCAGTTTTAGTTTTTCATGGCTGTCGCAGGTAGACAGACGGACAAGGCAGCAGACTAACCTGCTAGTACATTAAGCAAGAGAGCATCGGGTATATTGAGTATACCTCATTTTGCACTTTGTACTGTAATGTATATTCACTGTATGTATATTTTGTTCTTGGTTTGAGCAGTTGTAAAACAAAATTGTACCTTGAAGTTGTAAAGTAAATTATGAGATATTTTAGCTTGTAAAATTTGTACTGTATTTCTTTATCTCAGCCTTTGAAAAATTATTGTGGATTGAGTTGAAAAACATATTGTGTTGAATTTTGTTGGAGTTTGAGATGGAGGAAAATATTGAAGTGCTTTTTACAGGTTTTCTGAAGAACTATTTTATCCAAAATACAGATGGCACTCTGCCAAAATTTTTACAGAAATTACTAATAGTCCAAATGAGTTAGCTGTTTCACTTCAGTTCACAAAGGTTTTTAACACCTGTAAATAGTGCTCACCACTGTAAAAGAAGTAAGAGAAGTTTTGAAAATCCCTTGTAGTGTATTTAATGGGTTATCAGTAGGCGAAGTTGGTAATTCATTAGGTATACTACAGGATCATGTTAACATGGCATTTATTTGCCCACTGAAATTTTACATATTTCCGAAGTAGCTTGGTCAGTGGAGAAGCCAACATAGAAAACCCTTTCACAAATCGACAGTAGTATCTAGCTAAACCCAGAAAACTACGAATTTCTGTGATATTCCTGGGTGGCTTCCAATTAAGGATAGCTTCTACCTTGCTGGAATCTACCTTGATCCTTTCAGCTGACACAACATGTCCCAAGAAAGAGATTTCTTTCAGCCAAAATTCACATTTTGTCAATTTGGCGTATAGCTATTTCTCCCTTAAGGTCTGTAATACAATCCACAGATGTCTGTCATGCTCCTCTGCATTCCTTAAATATATCATAATATCATCAATAAACACCACCACAAGTTGGTCGAGATATGGTATGAAGATAGTGTTCATCAGATCCATAAAAGCAGCTGGAGCATTAGTTAACCCGAATGGCATTACCAGAAACTCATAGTGGTCATATCGAGTTCTGAAAGCAGTTTTTAGAATACTCTGCTCTTGCACTTTCAACTGATAATAACCAGATCGCAAATCAATTTTGGAGAGCACAGCTGCACCTTTCAACTGATCAAACAGATCATCAATGCGAGGCAATATATATCTGTTCTTTATTGTCACCTTATTCAACTATCGGTAGTTAATACATAAGCGAGGAGTGACATCTTTCTTCTTAACAAACAATACTGGTGCTCCCCAAGCTGACACACTAGGGCGGATGAAGCCATTTTCAAGTAGTTTTTGCAACTGTACCTTCAACTCCTTCAATTCTGCTGGTACCATTCTGTATGGTATTAGGGAGATTGGATCTGTAACACCCTCACCGTAGCAATTCTGTACATTCTACTGTTTCGGTGACCGGTGTCGGTCCAGACAGCTAGAACATCTGGAAAAGTATTGAAACTAAAGTAAGGAACCATAATTAACTCAAATAATAAAAAGAAAAATATAGGAAAAATTTTAGAAATAAAATACAACCAAGTTAAATGAGCCGGTGCCCTAACGATGGGTAACCCAGTGGGAAGTTGCGGTTCTCACAACTAGTAGCCCTAAACCTGGGGGAAAATTCATAAAATAATTTTTGAGACTCCAGAGAAGAGTCATTGAGGGTTCTATGGCATTAGAATGCCAAGAAAATGCTTAGAAAGATTTTTCAATCGGCATAGACAATTTTGGTCTGTTAAGCCAAACGAAAGGCATTTTGGTCATTTCGTCTTCAGAGATGATTTTTGGCCGACTTGTCCAGTTAAGTAAATAATTGTTATGACATAAAATATGAATAAATATTGTTAAAAATTTAATTGAAATTAAGTAGACAAGAAAAGGGAAGAAATGAAAATAAATGAGATTTATTACTTCATGCTTATGTAAGCATGAGGTAATTAAAATGTTTTGGCCAACAAAATAAAGAACCACCATATAATACATTAAAAATGAGGAAAAGAAGTCAAATTCTAGAAAATTTCAGTAGCCATTCTTCTTCATCACTAGCCGCACCATATTCCATTCCCTTCTCACCTCCATTTTTGGTTTACCAAAGCTTCATTTCCTTAGTCTTCTCCCAACAAAACCCTAACTTAGCAATATAAAACCTTGATATTTCATCTTGGTGAAGCTCTTGGGAGCAAAAACAAGTGTAAAGGAAGAACTATTGCAAGTTTGAGATTAACTCCATTAGAGGTATGTGACCAAACTTAATCTTTTTTCTTTTAATTCATGTTAAAGGAGTGCATTGAATGCAAAATTTATAAGAAAATGAAATAAATATCATGTGTATGCCCATCACAAATTTTTGGCAGCCTTGGATGTGGTATGGTTTTGAGGATTTCATGGAACTAAAATGGTAGCATGGCTGCCATTAGTACTAATCTCTTGAGTAAGATAATGAAATGCAAGTTAAATGCATGATTTGAAAAGGTTGACTTAGAGTTTGGGTATGAAATTGAGACTTTGATCATGCAATGGTGAAAGTAAGTTTTAATGGTAAATTAGTGACCATTTAGTTATGTGTGAATGAGAAATGAAGTGGTTTGTTTAGTGGGAATTGAAGTTAGTGTTGTTGCCCTTGGTGACCTGCAGGATTAGGCATGAGTCTAGCAGGTTTGGTCAGCAATAATTGGAGTTGTAGAGGTTTAATTGGTGCAAGGCCAATTGGACATGAAACTAGACACATAATGGCACAACATTAGTGAAGAAACCATGCCCATAAAACCAAACCAAGTTTACTTAAAGATTGCCTTAATCCGGGTGACCTGCATTCTTCCTAGGCAAAATGACCAAATGAACAGTGTTTATTCATTTGGTCATAACTCAGTGTAGAAAGTCCTATTGACCTGAAATTTTACCAGAAAATAGCTGAGACATAGACCTACAGCTTTCATGAAGAAACCTAATCCAAATTTAGACCATAACATGTTCAAAAGGTGACCTGCAGTCACTACACAAAACACTGTAGATTTGGTCAGTCCAGAAAATCTAGGAAGTTGGCAATCTGGCCAGTCATAGTATTTCGGCCATAACATGAGCTAAAACACTAAATGGAGTGATTCAAAAAAAGAAATGCAACTAGACACAATAAGGAACAACTTTCATGTTTACAACTTTTCCAAATTCCAACTTTAAAAATGACTAATGAAACAGTAAACACAAGGCTTGAAATCTGAAAATTTTGAACTAACACTAAGCTTAGAAATGGTATTGGCAACCAATACCAACAATTTTAGAATGCAAAATGTGGTATGTTGGGAGTATTAAAACCAATGTACCTATTGTCTATACAAAATTCAACATTTTTGTTGACTAATGAAATGAATAGTAACACCTAAACTTAAATTTCAAGAATTGTACAATTTAAGAGTGTAACATGCCCTAGTACACCTAGCAAGATTGGTTTGGATAGGTTGGCATGCCAATACAGTTCTGTTAGCAGTACTGCATATGGCTTCATGCCATTCTGTGTTTTATGGCCTCATGTGCCATTCTGTGTTATAATAGTCTTTGGCTCTGTTGATTGAGTTGTTATACTTGGGTTTTATCCCTGATAATTATTACAGCTTATTAGTTGTTCTGTTGTACGTCGGGAGACACAATGTGACCGATGGTGTGATGGTCCGAGGTACTTGGTACCCAGTGCCAAATTACACGTTTATCCAGTCTAGTCGTTTAGTATGGGTTACTCGGGCAATGAAAATAAATCTTATTAAATTTTAATCGAATAATACTGCAATAAATATTAGAAATTAAGTCTACGTAAAATGTAAATATACATTTCTGCATATTTATGTTATTTTAGTTATTTATTTTATATTGTCACCACTAAGCAGAATCGCTTAGCGTGTCGCTTTTGCCATGTGCAGGTACTAGAGACATAACTGGGGAGTCCAGCAAACCTCAGTCCGGGTGAACTTTCAGATCTGCACATAATGTCCAGAGTCACCTCACATTTGCAGTGCATTGGTAGGATATTAGGTTACTTTTGGTATTTTGTATTTTGTAAACTTTTGTAATGTATATTATAAACTCATGTAATTATGCTTTTGATGTAATTATCTATGAACCATGTTTAGTAATAAATTTGAGCATTTCTTATTGAGTTGAGTATGACATGAAATGAATTGAATTTTGAAATATTGAAGTCATTTGAGAAATTGTGGAAATATGTTGGTGGTTGACTGAGATTGATAATATGATTATATTGAAAGTGTTTTTAACAGATTCAGAAGAACTATTTTTTCAATTTACAGCCTACACTCTGCCGAATTTTCTATAAAATTTATGAAAAATTCAGATTAATCAAAATTATAAATAAATGAATTAAAAAGGGTAAATTGTAATGGAAATATGATTTGGTGCTTCGGCACACTGTGTGGCATATCCTGCTCTGCTACACTATACACGGGTAAGGGGTGTCACATTTAGTGGTATCAGAGCATTGGTTTAGGCGTTTCTGGGCTTAGATAGAGGGCATACCATTGCATTGCATTTGTAAGTGTTGAGGTGATACTGATGCAGATATTTTTGTTTTGTTATTTTGATTAGGATATGGATCCTGCTTCTCAAAGAGCAGTTGATGAAGAGATGGAGAGTCGTGCTCTACTAAGAGCTGAATCTGGAGGCAGGGGAGAATTTGCTCCACCAGCAGCTGAGGCACCTGCCCAACCTTAGTTTGCATTATTCCAGTAAATGACCAAATTTTACTGGCAAATGATGGGGGCAATCCCACCACCACAACCATAGCCACAACCTCCACCAGCACCACAGAAGTCCCATTTAGAGAAACTACAAAAACATGGGGCTGTGGATTTCTTTAAGAAGAAGGAGGATGATCCCATGACAGCTGAAAACTGGTTGGATAGAACAGTCAGAGTGTTTAAACAGCTTCATTACACCCCCGAGCAGAACCTGGAGGGTGCTGTGTCCCTACTTTAAGATGATGCATACCAATGGTGGGGCACAGTAACCAGTGAGGTGCAACCAGATCAAATCACCTGGGATTACTTCCTTATAGAGTTCAGGAAGAAGTATGTCAGTAAAGTGTATTTAGAAGAGAGAAGAAGAGAATTTATCAGTCTGAGACAGAGGCAATTATCAGTGGTAGAGTATGAGTGAGAATTCGTCAGACTTAGTTGGTATGGGAGGGAGATAGTCCCTACAGAGGCAAAAAGGTGTAGAAGGCTCAAAAAAGGGCTTAATGACAATATCAAAGTCATGATAATAGCATTGGAGATCACGAATTTTGCCAAATTAGTATATCCTACATCGAAAGTAGAATGAGTCCGAATAAATGAGCAAAATATAAAGGAAAGACAGCAGAAGAGGGGTCCAGGTCAGTCCAGTTCATTCTCTGCTCCCAGTAAGAAGAGTAAGGGTCCTCCTACTCAGAGTTTGGGACAACCACAAGGTTAGGGTCAGTCCCAGGGGCCCAGACCACAGTTCACACCTAGGAGAGGCCAGTCCATACCATCAGTGGGCAGCTCTCCAGGGACGGTATTCAGGGGACAAGCCCTAGCATCTTATGCCTATCCATACTTCCAGAAGTGGCATAAGGGGGACTATTGGCAAGTGACTGGTGCATGCTTTCTGTGTGGATCTACAGAACATCAGATCAAAAATTGTTCGAAGAGGACTACTACAATTGCCCCAACTCAAGCTGATAGGCCTGCCCCTACACCTCAAAGGGGTAGGAAGCCTGGTAAATCTGAGGCAACTGGTCCATCACTGAGTCCTGCATCTGAGTTAGTTGAGAGGCCAGAGACTAGAACGCCTGCCAGAGCCTATGCCATAAGAGGTCAGGAGGAGCAAGATGCCTCGGATGTCATCAGGGGTACGTTCTCCCTCTACAACACATCTGTGCATGCATTGGTGGATCCAGGATCCACTCATTTATACATCTGCATCAAACTATCCGTAGGGAGGGAAGTTTCAGTAGAGGTGAGTGATCAAGATATTCTTGTCACAAATCCACTAGGCCACGGTGTGGTAGTGAATAAGGTGTATAAAGGTTGCCTATTGAGGATTCAGGGGTATGAATTCTCAACAGACCTAATTGAATTGCCCTTCTATGAGTTTGACGTGATTTTGGGAATGGACTGGTTGTCATGTCATCATGCAATAGTTGATTGCAAATTAAAGAGGATTTCTCTAAAAACTTCTAAAGTTAATGAGATTACTATTGTGGGTGGAAGGACAGATTTGCTGTCCAATGTTATCTCAGCCACAGTTGCAAGAAGATTTATGAGAAAAAGACTATGAAGCTTACCTAGCACATGTGGTTGATACTAGGCAAGCTAAGTTGAACCTGTGTGATATACCCATAGTAAGAGACTTCCCAGATGTATTTCCTGAAGAATTGCCTAGTTTACCACTAGAAAGGGAAGTTGAATTTGCTATTGAAGTAATGCCAGGTACAACACCAATTTCTATTGCTCCTTATAGGATGGCACCCACTGAATTGAGGGAGTTGAAAATTTAGTTGCAGGAGTTACTTGATAAGGGGTTCATACACCCCAGTGTGTCACCATAGGGAGCTCCGGTGCAGTTTGTGAAGAAGAAGGATGGAACCTTGAGATTGTGTATTGATTACCGGCAGTTGAACAAAGTAACTGTGAAGAATAAATATTCGTTGCCTAGAATTGACGATCTGTTTGATCAGTTACAGGGAGCCGGTGTATTTTCAAAAATTGATCTCAGATCAGGGTATCATCAGTTAAGGGTAAAGGATGCAGATGTGTCAAAAACTGCATTCAGAATCTGGTATGGGCATTATGAATTCCTAGTGATGCCGTTTAGGTTAACAAATGTACCAGCAGCATTTATGGTCCTTATGAACCATATCTTCCATCTATATTTAGATCATTTTGTAGTGGTCTTTATTGATGATATTTTGGTGTATTCCAAGACTAGGGAAGAACATGATGAACATTTGATGATTGTTCTACAAACCCTGCGAGAAAAGAAGCTGTATGCTAAGCTGTCCAAGTGTGACTTCTGGATGAGTGAAATCTCTTTCCTTGGACACATAGTATCAGCTGAGGGGATTAGAGTGGATCCCAAAAAGATAGAAGCAGTGATGGAATGGAAGCCTCCCAGAAATACAACTGAGGTAAGCAGTTTTTTGGGGCTAGCTGGGTATTACAGAAGATTTGTGAAAGGGTTCTCTCTTATAGCTGCTCCAATGACCAAGTTGTTACAGAAGAATGTGAAATTTGACTGGAATGATAAGTGCAAAGCCAGTTTTGAGAGGCTGAAGACTATGTTGACAGAAGCACCAGTGTTAACACTGTTACACCCTACTCCTGTAACACCCCTAAGTTTGGTAGTGCGTTCTACTGTTCCGGTGACCAGTGTTGTCCGAACAGCTAGGATGCCTAGAACTACACTTTGTTATGATTGAGGAGACATAAAATAATGAAATACAAGGAAAACAAAGGAAAAATAATAGCAAAGAAATGTAACCAAGTTAAGCGAGCCGAGAACCCTAGCGATGGGTGACCGCACCGGGAAGTCACGGCGTGGACCGTTGACTAGCCGTGGACCGCGGGGAACCCTGGAAAATATTTTTAGGACTTAAATAGACACCTATTGAAGTATAAATATCATTAGAAATATCAAAGAAAAATTAAATAATTGGTACAAAGAAAAGTGAGAAATCGAAAAACAGACAAAACCCGGTGTTACCGAAAAATCGGGAATGCAACTCGAACAGGGGCATTGTGGTCATTTGACACCCTGAGTTGTCTTGTGACCTAAATGTCCATTAAAAATAAATGATATTACACTTTAGAAATGTCATGAAAAATTAAATTGTGGTACATTATGTAAATAGTGAAGGAAATAAGATAAATGTGCAAATTAGGAAAATTGGAATATTTAATCATTAAGTTAAAGTGAGTGCTCCACTAACTCAAGTTTTGGGACACTTAATTAAGTCATTTTGGACAGAAATTCAGTCCATCTTCCTCCTCCCAAATGACCAGCCGTGAGCCTCCATTGAAGAACCTCCATGGCCATCCATGGCCAAGCTCCTTATGCTTGAAGTAAGCCAATTTCTTCCTAAGTTCCTTCATCAAAGTTAGTCTACACCACTTGGGCAGTAGCTAGGCAGCAAGAAATTTAAGTTTTGGTGAGGTTTTGAAGAATTTCAAAAGTGGTAAGTATGTATTTTTGATGCTTGCTTCATTAAAGTTTGTGTGGATGTTATGGGTGCTTGAATTGTGGAAAGAATTTTGGTGTTTGATGTTCTAAGGGAGATGTTTATTTTTGACAGCCATGGAAACACTTTGAAGGCAGTTTATTTGTGCTTGTAAATGGTGAATTAAATGATTGATTAAATATATATTGTGTAGGAAATTTTTTGGGTGATGTATACTTAGTATATGTAAATGTGAAATGAAATTTAAAGCTTGGAAATTAATGGAATGTAAATGTACCATTGTGGCAGTTTGTTAACTCTTGAGGAATGCTGGAATTCATGCTTGGTTTATGAAATAATGGTGTTGAATTGTGATAGTGGTTATGGCAGTTTGAGTGCATGTATGATGGTGTGAAGTTGGACATGTAAATGAGCATGAATTGGTGATTGAATTATTGTAAATTGAGTTGGACAAATTTCGCACTTATTGATGCACATTGAATGTAATTGTAAGCTGCCAAAATGACCTATAATATGTTGTGAATTATGTTTAGGTTATGGTACAACCAGAATAAGCTTGAATGTTGAGTTTGGTAAGTGTTAGGAGTGATCCTTGATGTGTATGAAAGAAATGCAATAAGGCAGTTTGTGTTTTAAGCCTATAACTTTAAGTGTGTGGCTCCAATTGGTATGAGACCAATTGGAGGTGAAACTAGGCACAAAATGTGCCAACTTTCATGAAGAAAGCTTTCCAAAATTCTGCTTGCAAGGTAGCTTGAAAAATGACCAAATCCGGATTAAGTGCAATTGAGGCCTGAAAATTGACCATTTGGGCAGCAGTTAGTGTTTAGGCCATAACTCACTCAAAACAGGTCTAATTGACCTGAAATTTTAACCATGAATAGTGAAGACCCATATCTACAAGTCTTGTGAAGACACCAAAGCCCAGAAATGACCATAAGTAAGTCAAAAAGCTTGCACAAGCTCGGGTCCAAAAACTGGCCGAACCTAAAATGACCTAAAGTGGCCTAAAATGACAAATTTTGGTGCAATTTGACCAGCAATAGTAAAATGACCATAACTTGGTCTACATAACTCAGAATGACCTGAAATTTTGCCCCGTGTTCCATAAGACATAGATCTACAAGTTTTTAGTTTTGACCGAAACCCGAAAACCGAGAGAACTAGGTCGTTCGGCTAGGTGAAACTAGTATCCCGAAATCCAGAAAATTGCAAGAAAATGCAGTATACACGGAAATGAACTTGGTAGTATGTACCAACCCTAAAATACTATCGAATGTGACATATTAATAACATTAAAACCTAATTTACCTAGAATGCATCGAGGTTCGACATCTTAGGTTGACTAAGCAAATAATAGAATTCAATGAATTACTTATCACGCATTATCGTTAGACACAATTTAATTAAGTACTGAAACACTTCAAATTGTGTTTCTCTGTTAGCAAAGACTCAGGAAAAGGGAAGGAAACACTGAGTCAAGACCAGGAGACAGTTATCAGAGGTTTGTGCACAACAGTTATTTCTTTTGAATTTTTCAATTGAAATAAATTATGACTATATGTATATTATTGTTTTCAATTATGGAAATGTGTTTGAATGGATACTTATTGCTTGAAAAGCATTGTAAATGGTTTGAAACTGTGAAAAAATTGATTTAGTGTGATTTGTGAAAATTTGAAGTTAATTATGAATTGTGTTGCCATTTTGTGAATGAAATTATGACTTTGGAAATTTATTGGATTCTCACGAATCATTTGAATAAAATGTTTGGAATTGATTTTGTGTTCACACTTAGCATGACAGTATCATATCATTCCTTCTCCATTTATGGGACTGTGATCGTTTATTTTCCTTCTCCATTTATGGAGTCGTGATCGTTTATTTTTCTCCCTCTCTGGTTTACCAGTTGAGGTGATCGGATGAGTACTCATTATATAGCTAGCTCCCTTCCTCATTGATTTCGATTAGTGGGGTTGTGATTGCTTTGTCGTGGTGTACAACGCGGCATTGATCAGAAATTTTGTGTCATGGCTTAAGTTGTGTATGAATTGGCAACACTGTGTTCGTAAATTATTTGACTAAATTGTGTTATTATGAGCTTCGATAATTTGTGAAATAGAGTTTAAATTCTTATTGACATTCACTGTCTTTTGAATTTAACTACGTTTTGATTAATGAGATTTATTGTGATATTATGTTAAATTCCTTATGACATTCATTGTATTGAATTTAACTATGGTTTTATGTATCTATCATTTATATGATTTATGAACTGTGATTTAAAGTTGTATTTGGTTAATGTTGTGCACCACTGAGACATTGTCTCAGCGATAGCTTTCCATTACTATCGCTGGTAGACAGATGGATAGGGCAGCAGACTAAGCTACTAGTGCATTCAGCGAGAGATCATCGGGTATATTAAGTATAACACATTTTGCATTTTGTACTGCAATGTATGTTCACTGTATGTATATAGTGTCCTTGGTTTTGAGCAGTTGTAAATTAAAATTGTACATTGAAGTTGTAAAGTAAATTATGAGATATTTTGACTTGTAAAATTTGTACTGTATTTCTTTATCTCAGTCTTTGAAAAATCACTGTGGATTTGAGTTGAGAAATATATTGTGTTGAGAAATATGTTGGAGTTGAGATTTGGAAAAATATTGAAGTGCTTTTTACAGGTTTTCTGAAGAACTGTTTTGTCCAAAATACAGATGGCACTCTGCCAAAATTTTTACCGAAATTCCAAATAATTCAAATGTGTTAGTTTTATCGCTTCAGTTCAAAAAGGTTTTTAACACTTGTAAATAGTGCTCACCACTGTAAAAGAAGTAAGAAAAGTTTTTTTTAAAATCCCTTGTAGTGTATTTAATGGGTTATCAGTAGACGAAGTTGGTAATTAATTAGGTATACTACGGGATCATGTTATGCCTTACAGAGGGTTAGGGTGTGACAACTCCTCCGTAAGATGTAACATCATCCCGTAGCACACCTAATGAATTACCATTAAATATACCACAAGGGATTTTAAATCAATTTTCGTAAAATTTAAATTATCGATTAAAATCTAGTGTTATAAAAATTTTTCAAAATTTCGGTAGAGTGCCGGCTGTATTTTGAGAAAACAGTTCTTCAAACCTGAAAAAGAAAACACTCCCAATATGTTTTCTGAAATACAACTCCAATAAACTTCATTTCATCTCACAATTCAATCTCAATAATTAAATCATTTCATTTTCAAACTAACCTCATCATAAAAGAAACATTTCCTTGATTATGAGACTCAAAAATTAATATTACAAAACTTTTCAGGTAAATAAAATCTCAAATTTACATTTACAATAATTTACATTTAATTACATGCCAAAATATTTTACAAGAGTTTTTATACAACTGCTTAAATAATTTACATACATATTATTACATGCATACATCAAAACCTATGTACATGGGTATACCTATGATATACCTGGAGCTGATTTGAATGTGTCTTCAAATAAGCTTACTCAACTGCTCTATGCTCTTTTCACCTGTAACAGTATACAAAGCTATTGCTGAGTGGTGAACTCAGTGGTGCATAACTATAATTTAAAATATAGTACAATATACATTGACAAAATTAAAACAATTAATTTGAAAGTCTCGAAATTCGACAAAATTCCAAAAGTCAAAATCTTCGTTGCCAATAATATAAATAATTAGTTAAAATGACTTTGAGCAAGAAATTCAATTTATCAAATCACAACTGGACATTTAAAGTAATTCCAGCAATCATGGAAATAAAGATTAATTCCAACAAAATCAATTATGCATAAATCCCATTTGAAATCGAAATTCTTTACTATTCAAAAACCATTCTTTATCTCACTAACTATGCAAGACTAATCCGCAAGGGCCATCTTTGGGGTGGTTCTAACTCCCTATGGTCGGGGAGGTCGAATCGAATTCTAACTCCCTATGATCGGGGAGTTAGAATCATCGTGCACAGTAGACATCACAATAATGAAACTTCTGAAAGGGCTATAACATAAAAACTTAGATTTAACCTCTAATAAGAGGAGAATCTAAGCCTGTGCACGTACCATAGTAATTAAAATAAAGCTAACTCCATTGTCTCCTCAACAAATGAGAGAGATGGATAATAACCTAGTGAAGCATCTATAGTGAGATACAAAACAATATCATCAATCTCTTTGTCCTTTTTGTGAGCACAAATCATAACACAAGTCGATTCAAAGTCAATTCCAATATCCAATAATTTTTTATGCTCATCATAATTCAAAACATAAATTTGTATTTTTCCATGGAAAGTGCCCACCACAATTCAAAACAAATTCTATCACAATTTTCAAAAACATAATTTATTCAATCCACAACAATGCTTAATACTTGTTGAAATACCATTTCACAAAGCTAAATTCATACATACTATAACAATTTCAATAATCATTGAAGTAAATCCAATACTTGATAAACATAATACATAAGGAAAATAACGTCATTTAACCATATAAAATATTCAGAACAAAATCAATTAAAAACTAGTTGTGCACAAACCTATGATGAATTGCCTCTTGGCCTTGACTCAATAACCTTTTCAACTGAAACACACAATTTAAAGTGTTTCAGTACTCAGTTAAATCATTTCTGACAATAAAATCCAATATATAAATTTTCTTATTACTATTCCCTTTAATTCATTTCGTTAGTCAACCTATAATGTTGACCTTTGATGCACTCTAAGTGAGTCAATTTTAATGTTCCCAATTTGTCACATTTTATAGTCTCTAAGTGTTGGTATATGTTACCAATTTCATTTTAATGCTTATTGCATTTTATTGTAATTATTCAGATTTCATGGCCAGGGTTTACTATCTATTGGACCAAGTTACAATGTAAATTTAACAGATTTCTCTTCATTAAATTGTTTCTCATTGTGTCTTCTTTAATTTCCTTTTTGAATCATATCATTTGGATTTGTATAACTCAAGTTACTGTCAATTGACCATAACTAGGTCAATTCTGAATTTTGATTCCCTTACTAGGCAGTTTTAGTATTACACTTTGCCAATTTTATTTGAGTAGGTTGATGCCATATTTGGTCTATTACTCTTCATAGGATATGTTACCCTATGTCTTATGGTCACTAAGAATTTTTTATTGTAATTTTTCAAGTCTTGTAGAGTTACTTATGGTCAAGTTATTAGACTGGACTCAATGGTCTTATAGTGACAGGATGTTCAACTAGGGCAGTAGATTTGACCCAACAATTGAGCTTCTTACATTCATAAGGTGAGGGAGAGGTCTAAAAGAAAGTTGAAGGTCTATTTCTTAGCTTTCCAGAATGGTATGGCTCATTTTGTTTGAAGACTTCTAGAGGGAGTTATACTTAAAACACTTTGCTAGAGTTAATGGTCATTTGAACCATTTTCAGATTTGGTATGCCAGCTTAATCAAGTTAATTGACCTAGTTCCCTAAGTTTCTGGGTTTTGGTCAAAATACCATTATTGTAGGCCTATGTCTTAGTGAAAATTTGGCACTGGTTTCAGGGTATTTGGAGTTATATGGACCAAGTTATAGTCATTTTACTATTGCTGGTTAAGTTGCACTTATATTGCAAAGTTTAGGTCATTTTTAGGTCAAAGTCAATTCGGCCAGTTTTTTTAACCCAAACTTGTGCAAGCAATTTGACTTGGTTCTGGTCATTTTTGGGCTTTGTTGTCCTCATAAGAGTTGTAGCTCTATGTCTAAGCTTTCAATGGCATAAATTTCAAGTCATTTGGACATGTTTTGAGTGAGTTATGGCCAAAATACTGACTACTGTTTATATAGTCAAAATTTTGGGTTTTAATGTCATGCAATTCTGGATTTGGTCTTTCTTTTAGGTCACTTCTATGCAGAATTTGGACAATACTTCTACATAAAAGTTGGCCTATTTTATGTCTAGTTTTAGGCTTCATACTAATTGGAGTCACAACTTTACACTTATAACCTAATTTATACACTGCCAACAATCACAACCTGCATAAGAGAATTTACACTCTCAATTTGGCAATCCTCCTCCTCCCAATACTTCAATATTCATTCTTGGCACTTCTATATTTATTCAACAAAATTCCAGCAAAGTAAATTGAGCAGAATACTCAAATAATATAGGCTCCCATGGCTGCCTAAAATTGGGCAGTCCAATAATAACTCAACAATTCCATCAATTTTCATCACCAATGAACTCATCTCAAGCTAAACATAAACTTTACTTAAGAAAGGAAGTGAATTAGACCCTTACCTCTTTTTGGAGCTTGGTCAAACCTTAACAAAACTCCTTCTTTTTGCTCCCAATATGTTGCCCAAGGTATGAGGATAAAGTTTAATAAAAGAACCTTGAAGATTTCATGGCTTGATCTTGGTGGATGAGAGTTTGAAGCTTTAGCCATCCATGGAGTTTTTGGGAGCATTGGATTCTACTTGAAGATGAAATGAAGAAGAAGAAGTGGCTGAAGTGGGATATGCTATCCACTTAATCAATATACAAATCCATAGTGCTCCACGAAGGTGGATTAAATGTTTAATAATCTAAATTTTTTCTTAATTGTAATTATGCCCCAAACTTCCATCATTTATTTTATGTACCACATTTTTAATTTTCATAACATTTTCAAAGTGTGCTATCACTCATTTTAATGGACATTAGGGTCAAAAGGCAACTCTAGGTGTCAATTAACCAAAATGCCCCTATTCGGTTTGTATTCCTGATTTTTCGATAACACCAATTTTTTTTTCTTGATTTTTTGTTTTTATTTGTACTAATTTATTAATTTTTCTTTGACATTTCTAATGTCATTTATACCTTAATAGATGTTTAATTAGATCCCAAAAATATTTTTCAGGGTTCCCCGCGGTCCAGGGCTAGCCAACGTTCCTTGCCGCAACTTTCCAGTATAGTCACCCATCGCTACGGTTTTTGGCTCGTTTAACTTAATCACATTTTATTGCTATTATTTTTCCTTTATTTTTCTTGTATTTTTCTCTATTGTATTTCATTATTTTATGTCTCCTCACTAACATTTAAGTATAATTCTAAGCATCCTAGCTGTCCAGACAGACACTGGTCACAGGAACAGTGAAATGCACTACCGAATATAGGGTTTTTACAAACACAGCCAGTGTTGGGAAAGGACTTTGTGGTCTATAGTGATGCCTCGCATAATGGGTTAGGGTGTGTATTGATGCAAGAGGGGAAAGTGGTCGCCTATGCTTCCAGGCAGTTAAGGCCATATGAACAGAACTACCCTACTCATGACCTGGAGTTAGTAGTAATTATCTTCGCATAGAAGATGTGAAGGCATTATTTGTATGGTGAAAAATATTACATCTATATAGATCACAAAAGTTTAAAATATTTGCCAACCCAGAAGCAGCTCAATCTTAAACAAAGGCGATGGATTGAGTTCCTAAAGGACTATGATTGTGTGATAGATTACCATCCTGGGAAGGCAAATGTAGTTACTGATGCTCTAAACAGAAAGTCCATCACAGCTTTAAAATCACTAAATGCCGGTCTGTCCTTAGCTCAAGATGGAGCTATTTTGGCTGAGTTACAAGTGAGGCCATGTCACACCTTACCCCTCCGTAAGGCATAACATGATCCCGAAGAATACTTAATGAACTACCGAACTTCACCTACCGATAACTCATTAAGTACCCTATAAGGGATTTTAAAATAATTTTCTTACATTTTGGAAGTGGTGAGCATTTTGGTAGGAATTAAAAACCATTTATTCAAAGTTTAAATACTAGTAAAAATTTTTGTCCATTTAAATTTTGCCGCAAATTTTATAAAAAATTTGACAGAGTTCCATTTTTAATTGGAGAAAACAGTTCTTCAAATACCTGAGAAAAACACTTCCAAAAATTTTTCATAACTCCCAACCTCCAATAAATCTCAATAAACTCAATTCAAATCACTTCAAAGTAATTCCACAATACAAATCAAAATTCATCATCTCAAAATATTTAATACTTCATTCACAAGGCATAAAACATGAAATTCACATGTACAAATATTAAATTTACAGAAGGAAATCCAAAATAATATTATTTCAATTTATTTACAACTGCTCAATTTACATTGATACATACAACATTTCTATATTTACATCAAAATTATCTACAAGGGTATAAAATGATACCCGTACAAAATGATTGATGTGGTCCACAATTCGATAGCAGCTCACTCTACTGCTTTCTCATTGCTCTTATCTGCGACAGCAAAATAAGCTATCGCTGAGTATAAAAATACTCAGTGGTGCACAATAAAAATTTAAAATGTAATAAATAAATCATTCATTAATGAAACACCATTTAAATAATTCTCAATCATATTTCACAAATATTAAAGCTCATAACAACTCCATTTAGTCAAATAATTCATTAAACACAGTGTTGCCAAAATCATATACACAACTTAAGCCATGACACAAAATTTCCGATCAATGCCGTGTTGTACACCACGACAAAGCAATCTACAACCCCATTAATCGAAATCAATGAGGGAGGTGGCTAGCTAGCTAATGAGTACTCATCCGATCTACAACCTCAACTGGCAAGCTAGAGAGGGAGGAAAATAAACGATCTCAACCCCAAAAATGGAGGAGGAATAATGTGATACTGTCATGCAAAGTGTGAACATAAAATCAATTCAAAAAAATTTATTCAAACAATTTATGAGAAATCTGATCAATTTCCAATGTCACATTTACGATTATAAAATGGCAACACAATACATAATTAATCAAAGAAGTCAAATTTTTGAGATTAAAATACTTAAACAATTATTATTGTGCACAAACCTGTTGCGAGTCGCCTTTAGGCCTTGACTCAGTCTCTTTGAGTTTCCAAGTCTTTTTCAGCTGAAACACACAGTTTCACAGTGTTTCAGTACCATAACTAAGCATAACTCCAAAAATAAATTTAACTTCATTTTTACTAGCTCTATTGCGTTAAATTCGACGTTCTCGAAGTTTTTGTGTTTCGGGTCACTATTCACTACACTATTCAAGTCAAATTGTTGACTTTTTAAGGCTTAATAGGTATGGGAACTCCAACTACACCCACATACCTCATTTTGGTCATTAAATTTGTTGGTTTTGGTCATTTTCTCAAAGCTTAAGTCCTTTTGGCCAAATTGTCAAATTTTCAGTTTTGGTGCTCCAAGTTGCACTTTTCTATTGGTCAATCTACTGTTGGAATTTTGCAAACCTTTCTTCATAGAAAATGTTCCTTATTGTCTTAAGTTTATTCTCATTTTTGGATCACCTCAATTGGAGTTTTGTAGCTCAAGTTATGGCCATTTGAACTAGGGCTGCCGGATTGAAAACAACCCAGATTTTCTGGGTAAATTTGGTGCTAGCAGATTTGAGTCACCAACTTGGGGTGGCCAAATGACATAGTTGCTAGCAGAATTTGGACTTGTGTTCTGCATGAAAGTTTTAGGTCTATATCTCATCTAACCACTGGTAACATTTCAGGTCATTTTGACCTGCCTAGCTCGAGTTATGACCAAATGAACAAACACTGTTCATTTGGTCAGTTTGTACAGTGGCAGCCTGCTCTTATTCAACTTTGGTCAATTGGTTCACTAAGTTTTGGTCACTTTTTGGGCATGATTCCTGAATGAAAATTGTGTCATCTTATGTCTATTTTCATCCCCAATTGGTACCATATTAATTGGACTTGTAAAATTTCAGTTTTGGTCCTTCAAAGTTGACTTGGTCATGCTGCCAGCAGCATGACCATTCACCCTCCGAATTTGGCTTCACTTCCAACAATTCAAACACAACTCATTTAGTCACAATTAACCATTTTTCACTTCACAATAGGTGAAACATGCCATTTACTCATTTCTTGCATTTTTGGTTCACAAACCCTAAGTCCAAAAATCCTAACTTACTTAATTGTTACAATTAACTAAATTCAAAGCTCTCAACCATAATCAATCAACTAAATAAGGTTTTTAAACTCATTCAAACCCATTAAATTCATGCAAATCATGGTCCCCTTCAAGCTAGCCGAAAATTCAATAGTTGTCCTTCCTCCATATTTTCATTTCATTTAATTAATTCTAAGCTCATTTCAACAACTAATTAGGCATTTAAAATGGAAAAATAACAAGTTAACATACTAACCTCAACTTAAACACCAAATCTTCAATTGCTCTCCTTCTTTCTTCTTCCCTTTTTGTTCTTAGGTTGAGATTACAAGTTCTAGTGAGGTTTTTAGGGGAGTTATGTAGATTGAGTGAAGGAATTTAAGCTTAGATATAAGCTTAGATGAAGGATTTTCATGGAGGAAATTGGGAGGATGTGGGACGGCATAAGGGAGGAAGAAGATAACTATTTAATTTTTTTTTCTTTTCTTTCCTTTATGCATTTTGGCTTATAGAAGACCACAAAATCCAAATTAATTAATCAAATTAATTAATTTAGTTATGGCATCATGCATGAGGTCATGCATGATGTCATCACCTTTTTACTTTTTGATTTTCCTCTCTTTTTTTTTTATATTTTTCTATTAGTTCTTTAATTTAGTTCTCGATCCCGAAATTTTCTTTTATCCGATTTTATTTGACAGTTAGGTCAGGAGTCAGCTCTCGGGGTCAATTGACCAAATTGCCCCTCGCCGGTTCATCCCGGTTTACAAATAATTCCATATTTCTTCCGGCTCCCTGACCTAATTATTTGACTGGCTTAACATTTATTTTTCGTGATTTTCTCTTTTCCACTGTGTTCATAAGGGTCCTAAGGACCGCAGCGTCACATTTTACGGTTTGAAATTTGAGTTTAAATCGACTTCGCAGTCATTCCCGAAGAGGTCACCCATCGCTGTGACTCTCGGCTCGTTTAACTTCTTATGTTCTGTTTTTCTTATTTATACTTAACTAATTGAACATTACTAATTATTTGTGTTTATGGCTTCTCTAGTTGTCTTAAGTATGGTTCTAATCCCCTTAATTGTCCGGACCGACACCGATCACCGGAACAGTGAAATATACCAGGCTATACAAATAGGGGTGTTACCATTCTCCCCCCCCCCCCCTTAAAATAAATTTCATCTCGAAATTTTACCTGGTATCAATCTCTGAACAGCTGTGGGTGTTGTTTCCTCATGTCCTCCTCTCGTTCCCAAGTAGCTTCTTGGCCCGAATGATGGTTCCACAGCACTTTTACCAATGGTATCTGCTTGTTCCGTAGCTGCTTCACCTCATAAGCCAGAATCTTTATGGGTTCTTCTTCATATGTGAGGTTTGGATTCACTTTAATTTCTTCTACTGGTAGTATATGAGATGGGTTTGATCGATACCTCCTCAACATAGACACATGGAAGATGTTATGTATCTTCTCCAACTCTAGAGGTAGTGCCAAACGATAAGCCAAAGGACCCACTCTTTCCAATACCTCATATGGCCCTATAAAACGAGGACTTAGTTTTCCCTTCCTGCCAAATCTCATAATCCTCTTCCAAGGAGAAACCTTGAGGAAAACTTTCTCACTCACTGCATACTCAATATCCCTTCTCTTCAAATCAATATAGGACTTCTGACGGTCTGATATAGATTTAAGTTGATCTCTGATCACCCTGATTTTCTCTTCAGTCTGTTGAACAATTTCGAGTCCAATCATTTTTCTTTCACCCACGTCATCCCAACACAACGGGGTTCTACATTTTCTGCCATACAAAGCTTCATATGGAGGCATTCCAATGCTTGATTGGTAGCTGTTGTTATAAGCAAACTCAATCAAAGGCAAGTGTGTATCCCAACTAGCCTCAAACTCAATCACACAAGCCCGTACATGTCCTCCAAGATTTGAATTACCCTCTCAGACTGGCCATCTGTCTGTGGGTGGAATGCAGTACTGAAGTTCAATCTAGTTCCTAGGGCTCTCTGAAGACTACCCCATAATCTAGAAGTGAACCTAGGATCTCTGTCTGATACGATAGATACTGGCACTCCATGCAGTCTCACAATCTCATCAATGTACAATCTAGCCAATCTGTCCAAACTGTAGTCCATTCGGACTGGCAGAAAATGAGCAGACTTAGTTAATCTGTCGACAATGACCCATACTGCATCATGACTCTTCTGTGTCCTCGGAAGTCCCATCACAAAATCCATAGTTATTCTTTCCCATTTCCATTCTGGCACTGACAATGGATGTAATAACCCAGTTGGTACTTACTGCTCTGCCTTGACTTGCTGACCAGCTAGGCATTTGGATACAAACTCTGCCACGTTTCTTTTTAAACCCATCCACCAGTAATGCTCCTTTAGCCCTATATACATTTTTGTACCACCAAGGTGCATAGCAAAAGGAGACTCATGTGCTTCCTTCAAAATGATCTGCCTCAAATCAACATCATTAGGAACACACATTCTACTTTGGTGTAGCAATAGACCATTATTTCTGATTGAGAACTCTAGTTTGTTGCCCTGCCGAACTTCTTCCAACAGCTTTTGATACTTTTCATCATTCTGAGCAGCCATTTTGATCTGACCAATTAACACTGGTTGTACATGCCATGCAACTACTGTCTGTCCCTCATCATTAATCTCTAAGCTGGCATGCAGTGACCTCAACTCATGTACCAAAGACAAAGGAGTAACTTATAGACTTGCCATATTCTTGCGACTTAGGGCGTCAGCCACAACATTAGCTTTCCCTGGCTGATAGTCTATCAGACAATCATAATCTTTTATCAACTCTAACCATCTCCTCTGTCTCAAATTCAACTCTTTTTGGGTGCCCAAATACTTCAAACTCTTATGATCTGTGTAGATGTAGTACTTCTCCCCATATAAATAATGTCTCCAGATCTTAAGAGCAAACACAATAGCTGCAAGCTCCAAGTCATATGTTGGATAATTCCTCTCATGCGGTTTTAGCTAGCGTGATGCATAGCCAATAACATTTCGATCTTGCATTAACACACAACCTAACCCATTGTGAGAAGCATCGCTGTAAACTGTATATTCTTTACCCGGTGTAGGTAAAGTCAGCACTGGAGCCTTAGTCAAACATCTTTTCAATTCATCAAAACTTTGTTGGCATTTGTCCATCCACTAAAATTTCACATCCTTTCTAAGTAGCTTGGTCAATGGAGATGCCAACATGGAGAATTCCTTCACAAATCGACGGTAATATCTAGCTAACCCCAGAAAACTGCGACTCTCCGTGACATTTCTGGGTGGCTTCCAATTAAGGATAACTTCAATCTTGCTAGGATCTACCTTAATACCCTCTGCTGATACTATATGCTCCAAAAAGGATATCTCCTTCAGCCAAAATTCACATTTCAACAATTTGGCATATAGCTATTTCTCCCTCAAAGTTTGCAGTACAATCCGCAGATGTCTATCATGCTCTTCTGCATTCCTCGAATAGACCAATATATCATCAATAAATACCACAAAAAACTGGTCGAGGTATGGTTTGAAGATAGTGTTCATCAGATCCATAAAAGCAGTCGGAGCATTAGTTAACCTGAATGGCATGACCAAGAACTCATAATGGCCATAGCGGGTTCTAAAGGCAGTTTTTGAAATACTCTGCTCTTGTACTTTCAGTTGATAATAACCTGATCTCAGGTCAATTTTGGAGAATACAGCTGCACCCCTCAACTGATCAAACAAGTCATCAATACGGGGTAATGGATATCTGTTCTTTATCGTTACCTTATTCAACTGCCGATAGTTAATGCATAACCGGAGAGTGCCATCCTTCTTCTACACAAATAACACCGGCGCTCCCCAAGGTGACACACTAGGGCGAATGAAGCCCTTATCAAGCAGTTCTTGCAACTGCACTTTCAATTCTTTTAGTTCTGCTGGTGCCATTCTGTATGGTGTTATGGAGATTGGGTCCACACCAGGCATAACATCAATTTCAAACTGCACTTCTCATTCTGGAGGTAATCCTGGCAATTCTTCAGGAAATACATCCAGAAAGTCACATACAGTAGGAATGTCCTTCAGTGCTGGACTCTCCACTTGGGTGTCTATCACATGTGCCAAGTGTGCCTCAACCCTTTTCTAATCATTTTTCTGGCCAGTGCAGCTGAAATGATGTTTGAAGGTAATAACTGCCTCTTCCCATGTATTAATACATCACCATACTGAGGAAGACCAAAAGTGACTGTCTTCAATCTATAGTCAATCATGGCATGATGCCTGGCTAACCAATCCATGCCCAAGATAATGTCAGAATCTCTGAAGGGCATTTCAATTAAATCAGACAGAAAAGTGTGTCCTTGGATCACCAAAGGACAGTCTCTATATAGCCTATTTACCCTTACCTCCTAGCCTAATGGACTAGTTACTAGCACATCATAGTCCATTGGTACACACTGAATAGCAGTAGAACACATCACACTAGCACTAACATACGAATGTGTGGAGTTAGGATCAAATAACACATGCACATCTTGGTCAAGGATGGAGAAATTACCAGCTACAACGTCTGATGTTTCAGCTTCTTCCCTCTGACGCATGATATACACTCTGACTGGTGCACCACTGGGTGCTGGCTGGTTAACAGTGCTTTGACTTCCAGGAGTGTTACCAGGACCCCTACCTCTGCCTCTACCTCTAGCAGCTGACTGTGACCCTCTAGGTGCAGAGACTTGGGCTGATCCTTCGGATGTAGCAAAAGATCCAGACCGGCGCGGACTAGTGCAATCCTTAGCAAAATGTTCGCTCCCTCCATAGTTAAAACATGCACCGGTGGCCTTGAAACAAACCCCACCATGAGTTCTACCACAAGTTTCACACTGTCGTACTGATAGAGATCCTCGAGAAGCTTGTTGGGTCGGCTGACCAGACCGGGGTGGTCTTTGGCCAGAGAATCTGCCTCTGTTGGATCTACGGGAGCTGGATCCCCCAAACTGTTTCCTCTTGCTAGAACGACTTTCAGATGCTTGTCCAATAGTCTTTTCAGTCTTATCTTTTTCTTGTGTACCTTTCTTCACTGCCCCTTCAGATTCTATCCTTTCCAGTTCCAGGGCCTGTGAGATCAATTCGGCAAAATTTTGATGTCGAAAACCCACAACTTTGATTCTCAAATTCTACCTTAATCCGGACTCAAACCTCTTGCATCTATCTCTGGGGGTGGAGACTAAGCTTCCAGCATAGTGGCTTAGCCTTGAGAAGTCTCTCTCATACTCTGCTATGGTTCGGTCCCCTTGTTTCAAACTCAGGAATTCTTGCAATTTCTTATCTACATATGCATCAGGAACCCATTTTTGCCTGAATTCCCTCAGGAAGTCTGTCCATGTCAGCACAGGTGGCTCAACCAGGCTGTGGGGGATGGTCTTCCACCATTCATATGCATCCCCTTGTAACAAGGAAACAGAATACTCGAACTTCATCTCTTCCGCATAATCGCAGCTTTTCAGAACTCGTTCCATTCTTTCCAACCACTGTTCTGCCTCCAGTGGATCCACAGTGCCTTTAAACTCGGTGGCTCCAAATTTCATCAATTTTTCATATTGCCGAGCTGAGGGCTGTGGTTGTGCTACAGGTACTAGCATCTGAGCTTGGGGTGGCACATTACCCGCCATTTGGTGGAAGAACGCAGCCATCTGCTGTATAAATTGAGCAGGGAACTGCGGTGCTGGAGCAGGAGCTGGAGTGGCTGACCCACTCACGTTCTAGAGTGCTGGGGCTTCCCCTTGAACCTCAGCCTCAACAGATTGTTCTTCGGAATGATCTCCTCCTTCCATTCCGTTTTCTCAAATTTTTCTACTTCCTGAGATCAAACACAAGGAGGTTGACCTCCGTTAGTGCATATTCATGATGTAAATATGTCATATGTATCAATTAAAGACACTTGAGCAGTTGTATTTGTCAATAAAATGTTCATACACATAGACAAAATTTATTGAAAAACCATGCTCTGATACCACTAAAACATGTCAAACCTTACCCCTCCGTAAGGGATAACATGATCCCGTAGAATACTTAATGAACTACCGAACTTCACCTACTGATAACTCATTAAGTACCCTACAAGGGATTTTAAAATAATTTTCTTACATTTTGGAAGTGGTGAGCATTTTGGTAGGAATTAAAAACCATTTATCCAAAGTTTAAATACTAGTAAAAAATTTTGTCCATTTAAATTTTGCCGCAAATTTTATAAAAATTTTGACAGAGTTCCGTTTGTAATTGGAGAAAACACTTCCAAAAATTTTTCACAACTCCCAACCTCCAATAAATCTCAATAAACTCAATTCAAATCACTTCAAAGTAATTCCACAATGCAAATCAAAATTCATCATCTCAAAATATTTAATACTTCATTCACAAGGCATAAAATATGAAATTCACATGTGCAAATATTAAATTTACAGAAAGAAATCCAAAATAATATTATTTCAATTTATTTACAACTGCTCAATTTACATTGATACATACAACATTTCTATATTTACATCAAAATTATCTACAAGGGTATAAAATGATATCCGTACAAAATGATCGATGTGGTCCACAATTCGATAGCAGCTCACTCTGCTGCTTTCTCCTTGCTCTTATCTGCGGCAGCAAAATAAGCTATCGCTGAGTATAAAAATACTCAGTGGTGCACAATAAAAATTTAAAATGTAATAAATAAATCATTCATTAATGAAACACCATTTAAATAATTCTCAATCATATTTCACAAATATTAAAGCTCATAACAACTCCATTTAGTCAAATAATTCATTAAACACAATGTTGCCAAAATCATATACACAACTTAAGCCATGACACAAAATTTCCGATCAATGCCGTGTTGTACACCACGACAAAGCAATCTACAACCCCATTAATCGAAATCAATGAGGGAGGTGGCTAGCTAGCTAATGAGTACTCATTCGATCTACAACCTCAACTGGCAAGCCAGAGAGGGAGGAAAATAAACGATCTCAACCCCAAAAATGGAGGAGGAATAATGTGATACTGTCATGCTAAGTGTGAACATAAAATCAATTCAAAACAATTTATTCAAACAATTTATGAGAAATCTGATCAATTTCCAAAGTAACATTTACGATTATAAAATGGCAACACAGTACATAATTAATCAAAGAAGTCAAATTTTTGAGATTAAAATATTTAAACAATTATTATTGTGCACAAACTTGACGCGAGTAGCCTTTAGGCCTTGACTCAGTCTCTTTGAGTTTCCAAGTCTTTTTCAGCTGAAACACACAGTTTCACAGTGTTTCAGTACCATAACTTAGCATAACTCCAAAAATAAATTTAACTTCATTTTTACTAGCTCTATTGCGTTAAATTCGACGTTCTCGAAGTTTTTGCGTTTCGGGTTACTATTCACTACTCTATTCAAGTCAAATTGTTGACTTTTTAAGGCTTAATAGGTATGGGAACTCCAACTACACCCACATACCACATTTTGGTCATTAAATTTATTGGTTTTGGTCATTTTCTCAAAGCTTAAGTCCTTTTGGCCAAATTGTCAAATTTTCAGTTTTGGTGCTCCAAGTTGCACTGTTCCATTGGTCAATCTACTGTTAGAATTTGGCAAACCTTTCTTCATAGAAAATGTTCCTTATTGTCTTAAGTATTGGAGTTTTGTAGCTCAAGTTATGGCCATTTGAACTAGGGCTGCCGGATTGAAAACAACCTAGATTTTCTGGGTAAATTTGGTGCTGGCAGATTTGAGTCACCAACTTGGGGTGGCCAAATGACTTAGTTGCTGGCAGAATTTGGACTTGTGTTCTTTATGAAAGTTTTAGGTATATATCTCATCTAACCACTGGTAAAATTTCAGGTCATTTTGACCTGCCTAGCTCGAGTTATGACCAAATGAACAAACACTGTTCATTTGGTCAGTTTGTACAGTGGCAGCCTGCTCTTATTCAATTTTGGTCAATTGGTTCACTAAGTTTTGGTCACTTTTTTGGGCATGGTTCCTAAATGAAAATTGTGTCATTTTATGTCTATTTTCATCCCCAATTGGTACCATATCAATTGGACTTGTAAAATTTCAGTTTTGGTCCTTCAAAGTTGGCTTGGTCATGCTGCCAGCAGCATGACCATTCACCCTCCGAATTTGGCTTCACTTCCAACAATTCAAACACAACTCATTTGGTCACAATTGACCATTTTTCACTTCACAATAGGTCAAACATGCCATTTACTCATTTCTTGCATTTTTGGTTCACAAACCCTAAGTCCCAAAACCCTAACTCACTTAATTGTTGCAATTAACTAAATTCAAAGCTCTCAACCATAATCAATCAACAAAATAAGGTTTTTAAACTCATTCAAACCCATTAAAGTCATGCAAATCATGGTCCCCTTCAAGCTGGCCGAAAATTCAATAGTGGTCCTTCCTCCATATTTTCATTTCATTTACTTAATTCTAAGCTCATTTCAACAACTAATTAGGCATTTAAAATGGAAAAATAACAAGTTAACATACTAACCTCAGCTTAAACACCAAATCTTCAATTGTTCTCCTTCTTTGTTCTTCCCTTTTTGTTCTTAGGTTGAGATTACAAGTTCTAGTGAGGTTTTTAGGGGAGTTATGTAGATTGAGTGAAGGAATTTAAGCTTAGATATAAGCTTAGATGAAGGATTTTCATGGAGGAAATTAGGAGGATGTGGGACGGCATAAGGGAGGAAGAAGATAACTATTTAATTTTTTTTTCTTTTCTTTTCTTTATGCATTTTGGCTTATGGAAGACCACAAAATCCAAATTAATTAATCAAATTAATTAATTTAGTTATGGCATCATGCATGAGGTCATGCATGATGTCATCACCTTTTTACTTTTCGATTTTCCTCTCTTTTTTTTTATATTTTTCTATTAGTTCTTTAATTTAATTCTCGATCCCGAAATTTTCTTTTCTTCGATTTTATTTGAGAGTTAGGTCAGGAGTCAGCTCTCGAGGTCAATTGACCAAATTGCCCCTCGCTGGTTCATCCCAGTTTATAAATAATTCCATATTTCTTCCGGCTCCCTTACCTAATTATTTGACTAGCTTAACAGTTCTTTTTCGTGATTTTCTCTTTTCCACTGTGTTCATAGGGGTCATAAGGACCGCAGCGTCACATTTTACGATTTGAAATTTGAGTTTAAATAGACTTCGTAGTTATTCCCGAGGAGGTCACCCATCATTGTGACTCTCGGCTCGTTTAACTTCTTATGTTCTATTTTTCTTATTTATACTTAACTAATTGAACATTACTAATTATTTGTGTTTATGGCTTCTCTAGTTGTCTTAAGTATGGTTCTAATCCCCTTAATTGTACGGACCGACACCGGTCACCGGAACAGTGAAATATACCAGGCTATACAAATAGGGGTGTTATAGGCCAAACCTGCTATAGTAGAAACAAGATGGGCAGAAGGCATATGAAAAATTAATGGCTATTATGGGTAAAATTCCAGAGGGAAAGGAAACTGATTATGAGGTGAAAGCAGATGGGTGTCTGTACTACAGAGGAAGAGTGTGTGTACCAGATGATGGGGAACTGAAGACTAGTATTCTGAAAGAAGCACGTACTAGTGTTTATGCTATGCACCCGGGAAGCACAAAAATGTATAATGATTTGAAGTCTCATTATTGGTGGCCTGGTATGAAGAGGGATATAGCTGACTATGTGACTAAGAGTTTGACATGTCAACAAGTTAACCGGGTTACTATGGATTTTGTTAGTGGTCTACCTCTTACCCAGAAAAAGCATGATGCAGTATGGGTGATAGTGGATAGATTAACGAAGTCAGCACATTTTTTGCTAGTTAGGACTGACTACTCACTGGAGAAGCTAGCAGAGTTGTATATCAGTGAGGTAGTTAGATTGCATGGAATCCCACTTTCTATCATATCTGATTGAGACCCAAGGTTTGCATTGAGATTTTGGAAGAAGTTGTAAGAAGCCTTAGGCACACAACTCCACTTTAGCACGGCTTTTCATCCTTAGATGGATGGATAGTCGGAATGAGTAATCCAGGTAAACCTAAAAACTAATTGAGTTTTCATAATTAATAGATTGAAATGATAGTAACAATGTGAACTATGTGATAGATCCTGGAGGATATGCTAAGGAATTGTGTCATTGAGTTTGAGGGGAGTCGGGATAGATATCTCCCACTGGCAGAATTTGCATATAACAATAGCTACCAAGTTAGCATTTAAATGGCTACGTATGAAGCACTGTATGGGAGGAAGTGTAGAACCCCCGTATGTTGGACTGAATTAGGCGAAGATAAGTTGGTAGGACCAAACCTGGTGAAACAAATTGAGGAGAAAGTGAAGATAATCAAAGCAAATTTGAAGGTTGCCACAGATAGACAAAAATCTTATGCCGACTTGAAGAGAAAAGAGATAGAGTATGTCGTTGGTGACAAAGTATTTCTCAAAGTCTCACCGTGGAAGAAAGTACTGAGATTTGGAAGAAAGGGTAAGTTAAGCCATAGGTTCATTGGCCCATATGAAGTCATTGAACGTGTGGGACCAGTAGCCTATCGACTAGTCTTACCACCAGAACTGGATAAGATCTATAATGTATTCCATGTGTCTATGCTAAGAAGATACTGCTTAGACCCTTCACATGTCATCTCCATGGAAGAGATTGAAATCCAATCGGACTTGACATATGCAGAAGAACCCATACGGATCCTGGCTCGAGAAGTGAAGGAACTGAGGAATAAGCAGATTCCACTGGTGAAAATGCTTTGGAGGCACCACAACACCGAAGAGGCAACTTGGGAAAGTGAAGAGACGATGAGGCAATAGTTCCCTCAACTGTTTGCATCAGGTAAATTTCGAGGACAAAATTTAAATTAGAGGGGAAGAGTTGTAACACCCTCACTGTAGCAATTCTGTACATTATACTGTTCCGGTGACCGGTGTCAGTCCGGATAGCTAGAACATCTGGAAAAATATTGAAACTAAAGTGAGGAACCATAATTAACTCAAATAATAAAAAGAAAAATGTAGGAAAAATTTTAGAAATAAAATACAACCAAGTTAAATGAGCCGGTGCCCTAACGATGGGTAACCCAGTGGAAAGTTGTGGTTATCACAACTAGGAGCCCTAGACGCTTGGAAAAATTCATAAAATAATTTTTGAGACTCCAGAGAAGAGTCATTGAGGGTTCTATGGCATTAAAATGCAAGAAAATGCTTAGAAAAATTTTTCAATCGGTATAGACAATTTTGGTCTGTTAAGCCAAACGAAGGCCATTTTGGTTATTTCATCTTTAGAGATTATTTTTGGCGACTTGTCCAGTTAAGTAAATAATTATTATGACATAAAATATGAATAAATATTGTAAAAAATTTAATTGAAATTAAGTAGACAAAAAAAGGAAAGAAAATGAAAATAAATGGGATTTATTACTTCATACTTATGTAAGCATGAGGTAATTAAAATACTTTGGCCAATCAAAATAAAGAACCACCATATAATACAGTAAAAATGAGGAAAAGAAGTCAAATTCTAGAAAATTTCAGCAGCCATTCTTCTTCATCACCAGCCGCACCATATTCCATTCCCTTCTCACCTGCATTTTTGGTTTACCAAAGCTTCATTTCCTTAGTCTTCTCCTAACAAAACCCTAACTTAGCAATATAAAACCTTGATATTTCATCTTGGTGAAGCTTTTGGGAGCAAAAAGAAGTGTAGAGGAAGAACTCTTGCAAGTTTGAGATTAACTCCATTAGAGGTATGTGACCAAACTTAATCTTTTTCTTTTAATTCATGTTAAAGGAGTGAATTGAATATAAAATTTACAAGAAAATGAAATAAATATCATGTGTATGCCCATCTCAAATTTTCGATAGCCTTGGATGTGGTAAGGTTTTGAGGATTTCATGGAACTAAAATGATAGCATGGCTGCCATTTGTACTAATCTCTTGAGTGGGATAATGAAATGTAAGTTAAATGCATGATTTGAGAAGGTTGAGTTAGGGTTTGGGTATGAAATTGAGACTTTGATCATGCATGGTGAAAGTAAGTTTTAATGGTCAATTATTGACCATTTGGTTATGTGTGAATGAGAAATAAAGTGGTTTTTTTAGTGGGAATTGAAGTTAGTGTTGCTTGTAACACCCCTATGTTCGATAGTGCGCTCTACTGTTCCGGTGACAGTGTCTGTTCGGACAGCTAGGATGCTTAGAATTATATTTAAATGTTAGTGAGGAGACATAAAATAATGAAATACAAGAAAGAAAAATACAAGAAAAATAAAGGAAAAATAATAGCAATAAAATGTAACCAAGTTAAATGAGCCAAAAATCGTAGCGATGGGTGACCGCACCGGGAAGTTGCGGTGTGGGCTGTTAACTAGCCTTGGACCGCGGGGAACCCTGGAAAATATTTTTGGGACTTAAATGTGAAGGAACGGAAGCGTGAAAAACACAAGATTATACCATTGAATTCAAAAATTTTCACCTAGGGTCACATGCACCATGCAAGATTTATTTTTATCTATTTGATTTCAATGATAAACAACATATTAAAACTCTTTTAATATGTTTTTGGATCTGTATTTGCCATTTAAGATTTTAAAATTAATCAGATTAATTTTAGAACCCTAGATTAAATCAAGAACGATTACCCTAACCTCTTGATGTCTTTGCAGCGTGTACGCCTTTGAGAGTCGTCTTCAGGACACCAGATGTTGTCCCTCTAGCTTGTCCACACCAAGAACACCTATGGCAGCCCTTGAACAGCTTCTAAAGCCTTTTCTATTAATTAGAAATTCAAGTTCTACCTTTTAAGAGATTAGAGATGTAAACAGGACACTAGAAACAATTTCTAGCGTTCTTAATTCAAGAGATTGATGGCTAATCTCTTTGAATTGATGAGAGATGAAGAGAAATGGCTGGAGAGGCTCAAAGTGGCGTGACAATTGAGAGGAGAGGCTGCTGGTTATGTTTTCTTTTCATAACCACACTTAAATAGCTAGGTTAACACATTAAACCCTAGCCACATGTCACCTTTTGATTAGCTCTAGGTTTAAGTGACCCAATCACATTGTGCCAAGTGTCAAACCTATATTTAATCTTGATTTTAATCATCTTACATGATTAAAAATATTTGGCAAGCTTATGTGTTATGCCATGTGTCACCATCTCATGGTAACACGTGTCACATTGTGAAATGACCAAAATGCCCCTGTCTTAATTTTGAGTTCTTAACCCAAAATAATTATTTTCTTCTTCTAATTAATTTATATCAAATATAAATTAATTAATTAATCTCTATTAATTAATTTCTCATCAATTAAATTCATATTTAAACACTTTAAATATAAATTTAATTTATACTACATCCAATAATCTAGATTTGGTTTCAAGTCATGCTAGGGACTTTGCAATTTAATTGCAAACCAAATCTATTTAATTAATCAATTAAACTCTTTAATTAATTAATTAAATCATATTTAAATAGGTGATAACTTGTGTATGTGTGTGACTTACTAGGCTCATCACTAATTGGCAATGAGACATGATATCAACTCTTAATATCATCAGAACTCTTTCTTACCATAAATGATTTCTCTAAATCATTTTATGAACCTCATAGACCATGGTTAACACCTAGCATAGCATGCCATGGCCACCCAATTAGTAATAAGGTTTACCTTAAATGAACCTATAATCATATGTTACCATGCACTAGAATCTCTCTGTTACAAAATCCCAACTCAAGCTGGAGTCATTGTTTATGTCAAACTCCATTTGCTATGAATATTATGTTCTCTTTTAATTCCAGTTCTTGATTAAAATATTTTTCTCATCAGAAACTCTTTTCTGAATAAATCTATCTGTCCTGGCCAGGAACTTGAAACATCAAGAACAATTAAATGAACATAGGATTTTAACTCTATTTACTTAGAGGAACAGATTCCATCTTGATCAACACCTACCTCCATATATAACTAGCAGGAGCCAACACATGCCCATATACCCATACATAGTACAAGTATGAAAGTAGTATCAAACTCAAACTACCTATACAAGATAAGCTGTGCTATCTCAGTCTAAAGATTATATGCATCTTGATATGATTTATGACAAAACATTGACAAGAGTACACTCCATGTCCTTCTCATAAGTGTCACAGGTTCGGCCTACTTATCATTTATAAGTGCCTATCAAGTTTGTTATATGGCATGAGACTCACCATTCCATCTTATTTATATCTCATATAAATAACTTGGGAACAAACATGAATACAATCTTTTGGATAAGTCATGTCCTTATTATGAAGTATCCTCGATTGTGAACCTATTTATGATACTTTGTGCTAGAAATATTGTCACTCACATTCTTAACAACTTAAGAATAATATTTCTAACAAAATATCAATGGACCTTTTCTATTACACATAAATATATTATGTAAACGGAAAAGTGGAAATGCCTTTTATTAATAAAATATGTACAAGATACATACTAAATGATATGCTCTAGGGCATACTACTAACAATCTCCCACTAGCACTAGAGCCATTCATTACAATACCTTAGACCCATCTTCTCAAGATGTCAGTCTAACTGAGCTTGTGACAAAGGCTTAGTGCATGGATCAGCTGAATTTTTTCAGCTGATGTTATTTTTCTGCATGGCTACATTGCCTCGCCCAACTATTTCTCTGATAATGTGATAGCGCCTTTCTATGTGTTTGGATTTCTGGTGAGACCTTAGTTCCTTAGCCTGTATGACTACTCCATTGTTGTCACAGTGTAATGGAACTGGCGACTCAATGGAAGGAACTCTGTAAGTTACATCACGAACTTCTTTATCCAAAGCGACTTCCTTTGCGACATCGATGCGACAATATACTCGACCTCGATGAGTGGAATCTGCAGTCGTGCTCTGTTTTGAACTCTTCCAACTGACTGCACCTCCATTACAAATGAACACATATCCAGAGGTAGACTTTCTATCATCGATATCTGATTGGAAATTAGAATCAGTATAACCATCCAATTGCAAGTCTCCACCTCCATAAATCAAGAATAAATCCTTAGTTCTTCTCAAGTACTTAAGGATATTCTTGTGACTATCTAGTGTTCCAAACTGGATTGGATTGATACCGCTAGTCAAACTAACGACATATGCGATATCAGGCCTAGTACACAACATTGCATACATTAAACTTCCAATAGCCAAGCATATGGAATCTGGCCATCTTATCTCTTTCTTGGTGTCTTTGGAGACATCTCTTTAGAAAGGTGGATACCATGTCTCACTGGTAACAATCCTCTCTTGGAATCAAGCATGTTAAACCTCTTTAACACCTTTTCCATGTATAGACTTTGGGATAAACCAATTATTCCTTTCGCTCTATCTCTATAGATGCGAATCCCAAGAATATAGGTTGCCTCCCTAAGTCTTTCATGGAGAATGTATTTGACAACCATACCTTTATAGTCGTCAACATATACGTATCATTACCCATCAACCGTATGTCATCCACATATAAGACAAGGAAAGTGATAGCACTGTCACTAACCTTCTTATATACACATGGCTCATCCTCATTTTTGATAAAACCAAAAGATTTAATGGCTTCATCAAAACGGATGTTCCAACTCCTCGAAGCTTGTTTCAACCCATAAATGGATCGCTTTAGCTTGCATACCTTGGAACCATCTTGGGATTCAAATCCCTTAGGTTGTTCCATGAAAATGTTTTCTTCAATGTATCCATATAGAAAATATGTTTTGACATCCATCAGCCAAATCTCATAATCATAGTATGCAGCTATTGCTAATAAAATCCTAATTGATTTAAGCATGGCAACAGGCGAGAAAGTCTCCTCATAGTCTATTCCTTGCCTTTGGCGAAACCCTTTCGCTACTAGCCTTGCCTTATAGGTCTCTACCTTTCCATAGAACCAATTTTCTTCTTGAAAACCCATTTGTTCCCTATAGGTACAATACCTTCAGGTGGGTCAACAAGATCCCAAACTTGATTCTTATACATGGAATCAATCTCGGATTTCATAGCATCAATCCATTTTGAAGAGTCTATATCGGATATAGCTTCTTCATAGGTAAGTGGATCATCTCCATGATCTACTTCTTCATGTGTAGACAACTCTTGTTCTTCTTCATGAAGAAAACCATATCTCACTGGTGGGTGAGATACACTACTTGTTCTACGAGGAACAGATGTAGATGTTTCATCAATGGGTATAGGTTGACTAGATGGATCTATATCCATCTGATCTGTTGGTTGGTCAGAATTCTCCAATTCTAACTCTATTTGCCTTCCTTTGCCTCCTTCTTGAACAAACTGTTGTTCAAGAAATGTGGCATCTCTACTTATCACAACCTTTTGTGAAGTAGGCAAATAAAAATAATATCCAAAACTATCTTTTGGATATCCAACAAATTGACCTCTTTCTGATCTGGTCTCCAATTTATCAGTGTTGACTTTTGATATAAGTTGGACAACCCCAAATCTTAACATGCTTAAGACTTGGTTTTCTTCCATGCCATATCTCATAAGGTGTGGAAGAAACTGATTTTGATGGAATCCTATTCAGAATATATAAAGCTGATTCTAATGCAAATCCCCAAAAGGAGATTGGCATATTAGTATAGCTCATCATACTACGTACCATATCCAATAAGGTACGATTTCTCCTTTCAGATACACCATTCAGCTGTGGCGTTCCTGGAGGAGTCAGCTGAGAAACAATGCCATGCTCTCTCAAGTATTCATCAAATTCAGTACTCAAATATTCACCTCCACGATCTGATCGAAGAGCTTTAATACTTTTTCCTGTTTGATTTTCTACTTCAGATTTAAATTCCTTAAACTTTTCAAAGGATTCATGTTTGTATTTCATCAAATACAAATACCCAAACCTTGATTTATCTTGATAAAGGTAATAAAATAATGAAAGCCCCTCTAACCATTTCTTTAAGCGGACCACATACATCACTATGTATTAGTTCCAAAATATTTTCAGCTCTTAGCCCTTGTCCAACAAAGGGTGATCTAGTCATTTGCCTTGAAGGCAAGATTCACAAGTTGGAGTAGGCTCGAGCCCAATGAGGAGAGAATCCCCATTTTTTCCAATTTTGCAATCCTATCTTCTGCAACATGACATAACCTTAAGTGCCAAATATATTTTGAACTTGAGTTGGTTTTCACCATGGCATTGCAGTCATTTAGATTACTATACTCGGCGGTGGAAACACTTTCTTCGACAATGGAAACACTTTCTGTTGGCAATGGAAACACTTTCTGTTGGCGGTGGAGACACTTTCCTTTGCCTTTATCGACTTTAATCTTCCTTTTCTGTTTAGCTATTTTCTTGGAAGGACCAGAATCTGAGATTTCTTTTTCTTATTGCGCTTCTTCTTGTTGGACTTTCCAGTAGAAGAAGATGCAATCAAAGCTACCTCTTTTCCTTTATTGCCCGGCATATTCTTTTGGCAATAACCAGCATGTTGAGTAATTCAGCTAAGGTGCATTCCTGTTTAGTCATATGGAAATTTGTCACAAAATTCCCAAAAGACTCAGGAAGGGACTGAAGGATCAAATCCGTTTGTAGTTGGAAATCCATGTTGAAGTCAAGATGTTCCAACTGCTCAATCAGCCGAATCATCTTGTGGACATGATCCCCAACATTCTATCCCTCAGACATCCTCATACGGAATAACTGTTTAGATATCTCATACCTAGCATTCTCTTTGTGCTCACCATACAACTCTTGTAGGTGAAGGAGGATCTCACTCGCACTCTGCATGTTCTCATGTTGCTTCTGTAACTCATTACTCATAGAAGCAAGCATGTAACACTTAGCTCTCATATCATGCTCCTTCCACTTGTCCAAAGTTTCATGTTCCTCTTGTGTGGCCTCTGGAGGTAAGGGACCAGGAACATTTGAATCTAGAACATATCCTATATGTTCAAGGTTCAGGGCAAGTTACAAATTTCTTAGCCAATCAGACATATTAGGTCCTGTCAACCTGTTGTGATCAAGTATGCTTGCAAGGATATTGGATGGTGGTGGTTGTTTTATGCTCATTATTATCAGAAAATTAATTGCAGAAAATAACCAGATTAATTAGTAAATGTATCATGTAATTAACCAAAATGATTATGGTCTTTTAATCAAATTGGTCCTCCCACTAACTTAGGGAATCCTACACTTCCAAAGTAGAAAACGGAAATCCTAGTTGGATGGATTTCTAGTGGGTGATTGAATTCTTATAATTCTATTGATCATCCTCAGGTACATCCATTATTGGAATTACAATAAACTATAAGTGAGCAACTCCTTGCCCATCACATCTCATGTGAGGTTCAATCCTTTACCTAGCCCCTAATGCTCAAAATCTCAGGTACATCCATTATTGACTTATCTTGCATTAGTTAAGTTGATCCCATTGAGTCAGTAATTATGCAAATAATTTTAATGTCCTCAGGTACATCCAATATTGGCCACTAAACCATTTACATATTTACAACATCTCATGCTTAACAATTATTCTTAAGAAAATCTCTTAAATAAATTGCATCTTATGCAACTATTTAAAATTTCTTAAAATAATTGCCCCAATGGAGGGCTTATGTTATAATTACTTTAATTATACCATTTCCAACTTAATCATTTGTTTGGAAGATTTTATAGCCATCCTAATTACTATTAAGGTCTCACTTTACGTTATCCATTTAGCATGCATATATCATATAATTGCATACATTCCCATACATCTCATGCATTCATGGATAAGCGATAAATATGGTATGATCATGGACTTTCTAAGGGATTCAATTCGAGCCACCAAGAATTGAATCGGGGCATTCCTAGGTGCATTTCATTCATTCATTTTACAAGAGTTGCTAAGGAGTACATAATCAACACTTGATATTGAATTCCTCCCCTGGTCCCACCAATGCTCTTGACCTCCTTGAACTTCTTGCAATCCAATATTACATAGTAATCCTTGGCATACCAAGGCGAATTTACAAGAACTTAAATAAATGAAATTACAACCCAAAAATTATTACAAACTTAATAATACATGCCCAAAATAAATTAAAATAAATTAATTAATTTACAATCCCAAAGAAACATAAAAGAAATAAATCCAATCACATTGGTCTTTTATAGTCCATGATCATCCATCATGCATATCACTATTTAACAATTAAATAAAACATACATACTTAAATTAAATTGAATATCTCATATTCAACTTAAAAATCCAGATTTGAATATGATTCAAATAAATTTAAAAATTCAGATTTGAATCTCATTCAAACAAATTTAAAAATTCAGATTTGAATCACATTCAAACAACTTCAAAAATTCAGATTTGAATCACATTCAAACATTTGTTAAAAAATCAGATTTGAAGCACAGTCAAAGATTTTATTAAAAATCAGATCTGAATTTTATTGAATCAATTTTAAAAAATCAGATTTAAATATGATTCAAACAACTTTAAAAATTCAGATTTGAATCACATTCAAACAACTTTTAAAATTCAGATTTGAATCACATTCAAACAATTTTTAAAATTCTGATTTGAATCATAATTTAATTGTGTGATTAAAACAACTAATTAAACACTTTAATTAGTCAAAGAATAGGCCTTAGATCATACAACAATTGCAGAATTAAAAGCCAAACCTTGAACCACCCAAGGAACCATTGTTGCCGCCACCAATGGTGGCTTCACCATGTGTGACGCCACATCTCATGATCCAACCAGCAATGAATCTCTTGATCTCATGATCAAACAAACAATTAAATTATATAATCAAAAATCTAAATGGCAAATATAGTGGCTCTGATACCAATTGAAGGAACGGAATCGTGAAAAACACAAGATTATACCATTGAATTCAAAAATTTTCACCTAGGGTCACATGCACCATGCAAGATTTATTTTTATTTATTTGATTTCAATGATAAACAACATATTAAAACTCTTTTAATATGTTTTTGGATCTGTATTTGCCATTTAAGATTTTAAAATTAATCAGATTAATTTTAGAACCCTAGATTAAATCAAGAACGATTACCCTAACCTCTTGATGTCTTTGCGCCTTTGAGATTCGTCTTGAGGACACGGATGTTGTCCCTCTAGCTTGTCCACACCAAGAACACCTATGGCAGCTCTTGAACAGCTTCTAAAGCCTTTTCTATTAATTAGAAATTCAAGTTCTGCCTTTTAAGAGATTAGAGATGTAAACAGGACACTAGAAACAATTTCTAGCGTTCTTAATTCAAGAGATTGATGGCTAATCTCTTTGAATTGATGAGAGATGAAGAGAAATGGCTGGAGAGGCTCAAAGTGGCGTGACAATTGAGAGGAGAGGCTGCTGGTTATGTTTTCTTTTCATAACCACACTTAAATAGCTAGGTTAACACATTAAACCCTAGCCACATGTCACCTTTTGATTAGCTCTAGGTTTAAGTGACCCAATCACATTGTGCCAAGTGTCAAACCTATATTTAATCTTGATTTTAATCATTTTACATGATTAAAAATATTTGCAAGCTTATGTGTTATGCCATGTGTCACCATCTCATGGTGCCACGTGTCACACTGTGAAATGACCAAAATGCCCCTGTGTCTTTATTTTGAGTTCTTAACCCAAAATAATTATTTTCTTCTTCTAATTAATTTATATCAAATATAAATTAATTAATTAATCTCTATTAATTAATTTCTCATCAATTAAATTCATATTTAAACACTTTAAATATAAATTTAATTTATACTACACATCCAATAATCTAGATTTGGTTTCAAGTCATGCTAGGGACTTTGCAATTTAATTGCAAACCAAATCTATTTAATTAATCAATTAAACTCTTTAATTAATTAATTAAATCATATTTAAATAGGTGATAACTTGTGTATGTGTGTGACTTACTAGGCTCATCACTAATTGGCAATGAGACATGATATCAACTCTTAATATCATCAGAACTCTTTCTTACCATAAATGATTTCTCTAAATCATTTTATGAACCTCATAGACCATGGTTAACACCTAGCATAGCATGCCATGGCCACCCAATTAGTAATAAGGTTTACCTTAAATGAACCTATAATCATATGTTACCATGCACTAGAATCTCTCTGTTACAAAATCCCAACTCAAGCTGGAGTCATGGTTTATGTCAAACTCCATTTGCTATGAATATTATGTTCTCTTTTAATTCCAGTTCTTGATTAAAATATTTTCTCATCAGAAACTCTTTTATGAATAAATCTATCTGTCCTGGCCAGGAACTTGAAACATCAAGAACAATTAAATGAACATAGGATTTTAACTCTATTTACTTAGAGGAACAGATTCCATCTTGATCAACACCTACCTCCATATATAACTAGCAGGAGCCAACACATGCCCATATACCCATACATAGTACAAGTATGAAAGCAGTATCAAACTCAAACTATTGATATCCAAGATAAGCTGCTATCTCAGTCTAAAGATTATATGCCTTGATATGATTTATGACAAAACATTGACAAGAGTAAACTCCATGTGCTTGTCATAAGTGTCACTGGTTCGGCCTACTTATCATTTATAAGTGCCTATCAAGTTTGTTATATGGCATGAGACTCACCATTCCATCTTATTTATATCTCATATAAATAACTTGGGAACAAATATGAATACAATCTTTCTGGATAAGTCATGTCCTTATTATGAAGTATCCTCGATTGTGAACCTATTTATGATACTTTGTGCTAGAAATATTGTCACTCATATTCTTAACAACTTAAGAATAATATTTCTAACAAAATATCAATGGACCTTTTCTATTACACATAAATATATTATGTAAACGGAAAAGTGGAAATGCCTTTTATTAATAAAATATGTACAAGATACATACTAAATGATATGCTCTAGGGCATACTACTAACAAAATGAACATCTATTGAAGTATAAATATCATTAGAAATATCAAAGAAAAATTAAATAATTAGTACAAAGAAAAACGAAAAATCGAGAAATCGATAAAAACTCGGTGTTACCGAAAAATCGGGAATGCAATCCGAATAGGGGCATTGTGGTCATTTAACACCGCGAGTTGTCTTTTGACCTAAATGTCCATTAAAAATAAATGATATTACACTTTGAAAATGTCATGAAAAATTAAAATGGTGGTACATAATCTAAATAGTAAAAGAAAAGAGGTTAAATGTAAGAAATTGGAAATTTTGGATTAAATAAATCATAAACTCACTTAGTACTCTACTAACTTCAGCATTTGGACACCTAAAGGGACACTTGGGAGGTGCAACACTCATCTTTAACCTTAGGAAGAGAACCGGCCAAAACTCCATCGGAGTCCTCCATGGCCGTCCACACTCCAAGCTCAAGTTCACCATGTTCTAGCCACTTTTTCCATTAGGTTCCTTCAATAAATTTGACCACCATACCTTGGGCAGCATACTAGGAGCAAGAAAGTTAAGTTTTGGTGAGGTTTTGAAGAACTTCAAAAGTGGCAAGTGAGTGTTTTCAATTCTTGTTTCATTAAAAGTGTAACCAAGGTTGTGGGTAGTTGATTTATGAAAGAATTTTTGAAGTTTGATGTTTTAATGGAGATGTACATTTTGGCAGCCATGGAAATTCAGTATATGTAGCTTGTTTTTACTTGTTTATGGTTGTTTAAGATGTTGTTATTGATAGCAGCATGGATATGTTTATAATGGTTTGGAATTGGGTATGTAAATTGGGTATGTTCATGTGGTTAAATGGTGTAAATGGACTTTGGAAAATTCTGTGTTATAGTGTGCATATTGAGAATGGTTACAAGCTGTCCAAAATGACCTAAATGTGTTGTTAAATTTGTTAATGGTAACGTACAAACAAGAATTGGCATGAAGGAAGTAGTTTGGTAAGTGTTGAATATGTAATTAGTAAGTGATGAGAAGTGTGTAGTAGGGCAGTGTGTGTTTTGGCTTAGAACCTTAAGTGTGTGACTCCAATTGGTATGAGACCAATTGGAGGTGAAACTAGCCACAAAATGTGCCAACTTTCATGAAGGAAGCTTACCAAAATTCTGCCTAGAAGGTGACTTGAAAAATGACCAAATCCGGATTAGTGACTTGAAAGCCTGAAAATTGACTATTTGGGCAGTAAGTTAGTATTTTAGCCACAACTCACTCAAAACAGGTCCAAATGACCTGAAATTTTTACCATGAATAGTTTAGGCATAGATATACAATTCTTATGAAGACACCAAAGCCCATAAATGGCCAGAACTAAGCCAAATAGCTTGCACAAGTTCAGGTACCAAAACCGGCCGAAGTGAAAATGACCTAAAAATGACCTAAGCCTACCATTTTGGTGCATTCTGTCCAGCATTGGTAAATTGACCATATCTTGGTCTACACAATTCAGAATGACCTAAAATTTTGCCCCGCGTGTAATAAGACATAGACCTATAAGTTTGTATGGATTGAAACCCGAAAACTAAGGGAACTAGGTCGTCCGGCTAGGTCAAAATAGTACTCCGAAATCCGATAAATTGCAATAAAATGCAATATACTTGGAAATGAAATTGGTAACATATACCAACACTAAAGGGCTATAAAATATGAGATATTGGTAACATTAGAATTGACTCACTTAGAGTGCATCAAGGGTCAACATTATAGGTTGACTAATGAAATGAATTGAAGGGAATAGTACCAAGAAAATTTAAATATTGGATTTTATTATTAGAAACAAATTCATTGAGTACTGAAACACTTTAAATTATGTGTTTTCGTTGAAAAGGATATTGAGAAACATAACGAACACTAAGTCAGAGCCAAGAGGCATATATCAGAGGTCTGTGCATAATACTTTTTATAGTCACTGCTTTTACCAGAAAATTTATTTGGAGAAATGAGTTATGAATAATTTTTTATTGTTTTGGCTTTGGGAATATTATTTGGAAATTATTGTGTTGCCTTCTTTACAAATAGAAATTTTGAGATAAAATTTGATTTGTGGTTTGTATGAAATATTGTGATTTGGAATTATTTTTATTCACACTTGGCATGACAATGTTACTCTATTCCTCCTCTATTTATGGGGTGAGTGTGATTATATTCCTCCCTCTTTGACTTGCTACTCTGAGGTGAGTGTGGATGAGTTCTCATTATCTAGCTAGCTTCCTCCCTCATTGATTTCGATTAGTTGGGTGAGTGTGCCTTGTCATGGTGTACAACACGGCATGCTCGAAAAAATTTGTGTCATGGCCTAAATTGTGTTATTGATTGGCAAAACTGTATTATTCAGTTATTTGATCAAATTGTGTTATTGATTGGCAACACCGTGTTATTCAGTTATTTGATCAAATTGTGTTATTGATTGGCAAAACTGTGTTATTTAGTTATTTGATCAAATGGTGTCATTAATTGGCAAAACTGTGTTATTCAATTGTTTGATCAAATTTGTGTTATATGAACTTTGTAAATTGTGAGATGGAATTGTGAATTATTTGATTTGTAAATTGTCAATAAAAGTTTTATATATCGCATTTCAAATTGTTATTGTGCACCACTGAGTAAATTTTACTCAGGGCAGCAGACTAGGCTGCTTGTACTACATTTTGAGATTTCACCGAGTATATTGAGTATACCATATTTTGTATTTTGTGCTGTAATGTATGTTCACTGTATGTATATATTGTTCTTGGTTTTCAGCAGTTGTAAATTAAAATTATACATTAAAATTGTACATTAAAGTTGTAAACTAAATTTATAAATTATTTTGGCTTGTAAATATTGTGATATATTTCTTTTATCTCAGCTTTTGAAAACACTGGAAAATTATTGTGGATTTGAGTTGACAAATGTTGAGAAACTTGTTGTGTTGATTGGATATTGGAGTTTGGGGATTGAACAAAATATTGGAAGTGCTTTTTACAGGTTTGTGAAGAATTATGTTATTCAAAATACAGATGGCACTCTGCCAAAACTTTTACAGAAATTGTTAATACTTCAAATGTATTATTTGGTTTCACTTCAGTTAAAAGAATTTTTAACACCGGTCAATAGTGCTCACCACTGTAAAAAGAAGTAAGAAAAGTTTTAAAATTCCTTATAGTGTATTTAATGGGTTATCAGTAGATGAAGTTGGTAATTCATTAGGTATACTACGGGATCATATTATGCCTTACTGAGGGGTAGGGTGTGACATTGCTGCCCTTGGTGACCTGCAGGACTAGGTATGATTCCAGCAGATTTGGGCAGCAATAACTGGAGTTGTAAAGGTTCAATTGGTGCAAAACCAATTGGACATGAAACTAGACACATAATGGCACAACTTTGGTGAAGAAACCATGACCAGAAAACCAAACTAAGTTAAGTTAAAGATTGCCCTAATCCAGGTTACCTGCATTCTGCCATGGTAAATGACCAAATGAACAGTATTTATTCATTTGGTCATAACTCAGTGTAGAAAGTCCAATTGACCTGAAATTTTACCAGCAAAGAGCTGAGGCATAGGCCTACAACTTTCATGGAGAAACCTAACCAAAAATTTGGCCATAACATGTTCAAAAGGTGACCTGCAGTCACTGCACAAAACACTATAGATTTGGTCAGTCTAGAAAATCTGGAAAGTTGGCAATCTGGCCAGTCATGGTATTTAGGCCATAACTTAAGCTACAAAACTCCAAATGGAGTGATTCAAAAAAAAAAAAAAATCCAACTAGACACAATAAGGAACAACTTTCATGTTGACAACTTTGCCAAATTCCTACTTTAAAAATGACCAATGGAATAATAAACACAAGGCTTGAAATCTGAAAATTTTGAACAACTAATACTAAGCTTATAAACTGTATTGGCAACAAATACCAATAATTTCAGAATGCAAAATATGGTATGTTGGGAGTATTAAAACCAATGTACCTATTGTTTATGCAAAAGTCAACATTTTTGTTGACTAATGAAATGTATAGTAACACCTAAACTTAAATTTCAAGAATTGTACAATTTAAGAGTGTAACATGCCTTAGTACACCCAGCAAGATTGGTTTGGATAGGTTGGCATGCCAATAGGGTTCTGTTAGCAGTACTGCATATGCTTCATGCCATTCTGTGTTTTATGGCCTCACGTGCCATTCTGTGTTATAATAGCTTTTGGCTCTGTTGATTGAGTTGTTATACTTGGGTTTTATCCCTGATAATTATTACAGCTTATTAGCTGTTATATTACACACCGGGAGACACAATGTGACCGATGGTGTGATGGTTTGAGGTACTTAGTACCCAGTGCTAATTTACCCATTTATCCAGTCTAATCATTAGTATGGGTTACTCGGGCAATGAAAATAAATCTTATCAAATTTTAATCGAATAATACTGTAATAAATGCCAGAAATTAAGTCTACCTAAAATGTAAACATGCATTCTGCATATTTATGTTATTTTAGTTATTTTATTTTATATTATCACCACTAAGCAGAATCGCTTAGCGTGTCGCTTTAGCCACACGCAGGTACTGGAGATATAGTTGGGGAGTCCAGCAGACCTCAGTTCGGGTGAACTTTCAGATCTGCACACAGAGTCCAGAGTCACCTTACATTTGCAGTGCATTGGTAGGATATTAGGTTACTTTTGGTATTTTGTATTTTGTATTTTCTAAACTTTTGTAATGTATATTATAAACTCATGTAATTATCCTTTTGATGTAATTATCTATGAACCATGTTCAGTAATAAATTTGAGCATTTCTTATTGAGTTGAGTATGACATGAAATGAATTAAATTTTGAAATATTGAAGTCATTTGAGAAATTGTGGAAATATGTTGGTGGTTGACTGAGATTGATAATATGATTATCTTGGAAGTGTTTTTAACTGATTCAGAAGAACTGTTTTTTCAATTTACAACCGGCACTCTGCCAAATTTTCTATAAAATTTATGGAAAATTCAGATTAATCAAAATTAGAAATAAATGAATTAAAAAGGGTAAATTGTAATGCAAATATGATTTGGTGCTCCAGCACACTATGTGGCATATCCTGCTCGACTACACTATAAACGGGTAAGGGGTGTCACAGGATCCACACCAGGCATAACATTAATCTCAAACTGCACTTCTGTCTCTGGTGGTAATCCTGGCAATTCATCAGGAAACACATCTTGAAAGTCATATACTGTAGGGATGTCCCTCAATGATGGACTCCCTACTTGGGTGTCTACCACATGTGCCAAGTATGCTTCACACCCCTTTCTAATCATTTTTCTAGCTAGTGCAGCCGAAATAATGTTTGATGGCAATAACTGCCTCTCCCCATGAATTACCACATCACTGTGCTGAGGGAGGCCAAAAGCGACTGTCTTCAGTCTACAGTCAATCATGGCATGATGCCTGGCTAACTAATCCATGCCCAAGATGATATCATAATCTCTGAAGGGCATTTCAATGAGATCAGGCAGAAAAGTATGTCCTTAGATCACCAAAGGACAATCCCTATACATTCTATTGACCCTAATCTCTTGTCTTAGTGGACTTGTTACTAGCACCTCAAAGTCTATTTTTATACTCAGAACAGCAATGCAATCAATGATGCTAGCACTCACATAGGAGTGGGTAACTCGGATCAAATAACACAAACACATCTTGATTAAAAGTTGAGAAGGTACCAGCCACAATATCAGATGTCTCAGCCTCTTCTCTCTGTGTCATTACGTAGACTCTGACTGAAGCACTGCCTTGCTCTTACTAATTCACTGTGCCTTGGTTGCCTGCTGGACTACCTCTACCCCTACCTCTACCTCTGCTAGGTGGTTGTGAACCTCTGGTGGCAGGATTCTAAACTGACCTTTCTACAGTAGTAGGAGATGGCCTAATTTTACGGGCACTGGTGTAGTCTTTAGCAAAGTGTTCTATGCCTCCGCAGTTATAACAGGCTCTTGTGGCCTTATAGCATACCCCACCATGATTTCTACCACAAGTTTCACATTGGTGGGGAGGGTAGGAACTTCTGGTAGTCTGCTGACCAGATGGAGGAGGTCTCTGTCCTGAAAATCTTCCCCTACCGGACTTTTTACCATCCCTACTGTGTCCCCCAAAGTTCTTTCTCTTCCCAGTAGGACCACTGGATCTCTGATCTACTGACTTCCCCTCCTTCTTTTTTTCTGTCTTATCTGATTTCTTTTTCTCTGGGGCCGCTTCTGACTCAATTCTTTCTAATTTAAGTGCTTGAGAAATAAGCTCAGAGAAGTTATTATGTTTGAATCCAACCACTTGTAGTCTGAGATTGGGCTTCAAGCCAGTTTCAAACCTTTTACATCTTTCTCTGGCGGTAGAAAGGAGACTTCCTGCATAGTGGCTCAGGCGAGAAAACTCCCTTTCATATTTTGCCACTGATCTACTTCCCTGTTTCAGACTTAAGAACTCCTATAACTTCTGGTCCACATAGGCATCTGGGACATATTTTTGTTTGAACTCCCATAGAAAGTCATCCCAAGTTAGCACTGGAGGTTCCACCAAACTATGGGGAATGGTTTTCCACCAGTCATATGCATCCCCTTGTAGTAGTGACACAGATTACTCAAATCTTAGCTCCTCTGTACAGTATAGTTTCTTGAACACCCTATCCATTCTCTCCAACCATTGTTCTACCTCTAGTGGATCTACTGTCCCCTTGAACTCAGTAGCCCCATATTTAATCAGTTTGTCATACTGCCTAGCTGAAGGCTGTGGTTGTATCACTGGTGTCTGCAGTGGGGCTTGAGTAGGCATGTTACCAGCCATCTGTTGGAACATTGCAGCCATCTACTGAGCAAACTGAGCAGGAAATTGCGGTACTGAGGGGACTGGTGCGGCTGATCTACTCACATTATGAAGGTCTAGGGCTTCCCCTTGCACCTCAGCCTCTATTGATTGATCGACTGAACGGTCCTCTTCTTCCATAGTCAATTAGAGGATATTACATCTCTTGAACAAATAACACAAAGAGATTTCCTCCCATTAGTGCATATTTATAATATAATGTACTGTATGTATCAAACCATGACATAGAGTAGTTGTACTATAAAGAAAAAATATTCAAATTACAAGTCAAAACAGAATTTAAAAACCAGCTCTGATACCACTAAAACATGTCACACCTTACTCCTCTGTAAGGCATAACATGATTCCATAGTATACTTAATGAATTACCAAACTTCGTCTATTGATAACCCATTAAATAAACTACAAGGGATTTTAAACCTTTTCTTATTTCTTTTTACAATGGTGAGCACTTTTGACAGGTGTTAAATTTTTCTTTTTTTTAACTGAAGTGAAACCAAATAGCAAATCTGAAGTATCCATAATTTCTGTAAAAATTTTGACAGAGTGCCATCTGTATTTTGAATAAAATAGTTCTTCAAAAACCTGTAAAAAGAACTTCCAATATATTTGTTCAATCCCAAACTCCAATATGGTTCAACACAAATCAATTTCTTAACATTTATCAAACTCAATTCAACATCAATTTTTAGTATTTCCAAAGATAGACTACAAAATGACTAAGCAGTTCAAAAGCTGATATAAGAGAAATATATCACAATATTTTTACAGGCCAAAATAATTTACAATTTTAGTTTACAACTGCTCGAGACCAGTTCAATATATACATACAGTGCACATATATTACAACAAAAATTACAAAAATATGGTATACTCAATATACCCAGCGAAATCTCAAAATGTAGCACAAGCAGCCTACTCTGCTACTCTGTCTGTCTGGTTACCTGCAACAGTAATGAAAAAGCTATCGCTGAGCCAATGTCTCAGTGGTGCACAACATTAAGAAAATGCAATTTAAAACCATAAACCATAAATCATATAAACTGTGGATACTTAAAATTATAGTTAAATTCAAAAGACAGAGAATGTCATAAAGAATTTAAACTTCATTTTACAATGTATCAATGAATATCAATAAATCACACACACAGCTTAATCATGTTTCCAAAGTCCAATTCGTCCTAAAAGCCGATGGCTAGTGAGGAATAACATAGCTAGCTAGCAATTATATGAGTACTCATCCTATTCATCCTCAACAGGCACACACCTCAACACTTCAGCCAGAGAGGGAATTCAAAGTCAATTCGTCCCACTAGATAAGCTAGCGAGGAATTCAATCAAATATACATGATAGTTGTGGTTTCAAACCATTTGCAATATTTTTCAAACAATAAGTATCCATCAAATATCATTCAAACAAAATTTCCACATTTAAACAATAACATATAAATTGTCATAATTTATTTCAATTGAAAATTCAAAAGAAATAACTGTTGTGCACAAACCTCTGATCTCGCCTCTTGGCCTTGACTCAGTGGTTATTTCCCCTTCCTTGAGTCTTTGCTAACTGAAATACACAATTTAAAGTATTTCAGTACTCATTTACTTTGTTTCTAACAATAAGGTTCAATAATTAAATTTATTTAATACTATTGCTTTTATTAGTCAACCTATAATGTTGACTTTTGATGCACTCTAGGGGAATAAATTTTAATGTTACCAATATGTCACATTTTATAGTCCTTTATTGTTGGTATATGCTACTAATTTCATTTTCAAGTGAATTGCATTTTATTGCAATTTATCGGATTTTGGTATGCTGTTTTGACCTAGCTGGATGACTTAGTTCCCTCGATTTTCGGGTTCTGGTCAGAATTACAAACTTGTAGGTCTATGTCTTAGTGAACTTTTGCCATGAATTTTAGGTTATTTGGAATTTACTAGACCAAGTTATGGTCATTTTACTATTGCTAGACAGATTGCACTAAAATGGCAAACTTAGGTCATTTTTAGGTCATTTCTGATTCTGGCAGTTTTTATACCTGAAATTGTGCAAGCATTTTGACTTGCTTTTGGTATTTTCATAAGAGTTGTAGCTCTATGTCTAAGCTATCCATGGTATAAATTTCAGGTCATTTGGACCTGTTTTGAGTAAGTTATGGTTAAAATACTGACTGCTGTCCAAATGGTCAATTTTCAGGTTTGCAAAGTCACTAATCCGGATTTGGTTAATTCTCATACCGCTTTTTGGACAGAATTTAGGTAGGCTTTCTTCATGAAAGTTGGCACATTTTGTGCCTAGTTTCACCTCCAATTGGCCTCATACCAATTGGAGTCACATAATTCCATTTATAGCCTAAAACACATACTGCCCTTAACATATTTTTGAAGCATTAACCATTCACACATTTAACTAACCATACTTCACTTCCCAAACATAATTCTGCATTTGGTACTAACCATAACCATTCATTACTTTACATTATGGTAACTTTGGGTAGAATATAACAACTTCACAATACATCAAATGCAATCATAATTCACAAAGTCCAAACCCAATAATATATACACATAAACACTCCTAATTATTACACATAACTTCCATCATCAAATTACATATTTATTCTCTACTAAATCATACACATATGCTGCCACTTTTAGTACCATAATTCAACAACCTTTTCATGAATTTAAACATTTCCAATCTTCATCATGAGACTGCCAAAATAATACACATACATTAAGCTTTCCATTTTAACTTTTCAAACTTATAAATCAAACTTTATACATAGAAATCAACTCCAATACATTTAAACACTTAATTCAACACCTCAAACTACCATTTACATGTAGAAATAAATCAACTTCCATGGACATGAGGGCTTCCAAAGTTTAAACAATTCACTAACTCAACAAATCCTTCAACTTCTTCCATAATCTAACTCACCATAACCTTAGTTACAATTTGAATGAAACAAGTAATGAAAACACACACTTACCTCTTTTGAAGCTTGACCAAAACTTCACTAAAACCCTTCTTTCTTGTTCCTTAAGTGCTGCCCAAGTTGTATAGAACAACTTTAGTGAAGAAACTTAGAAGAATTGGTGGCTTGAAGATGGTAGATTGGCCATTGCATAGTGGACGGCCATGGGAGAGTTTTGGAGAAAGCTTGGTTCGACAAGGTGAATGTGAGGTTGAAGATGAGAGAATATGGCTATCCACTTAAGCATTTAAATACTCCATAGTGCTCCACTAATGTAAATTAAATATTCATATAATTAAATTTTCAATTATCTTAAGTTTTACCCCTTAATTTCTCTTAATGATTCTATACATGGAATTTCATTTTTTCATGGAATTTTAAAAATTCAACACTACTTATTTTTAATGGACACTTAGGTCGGAAGTCAACTCGGGGTGTCAAATGACCACAATGCCCCTATTCGGGTTGTATTCCTGATTTTTTGGTAACACCGATTTTTGTCGATTTCTCGATTTCTCATTTTATTTTGTACTAATTATTTTTCTTTTCTTTGACATTTCCAATGTCATTTATACTTCAGTAGATGTTTACTTAAGTCTTAGAAATATTTCCTAGGGTTTCCCGCAGTCTAGGGCTAGTCAACGGTCCTCACCACAACTTCCCGGTGTGGTCACCTATCGCTACGGTTTTCGTCTCGTTTAACTTAGTTTCATTTTCTCTCTTTTATTTTTACTTAATTTTTCTTGTATTTTCCTCTATTGTATTTCATTATTTTATATATCCTTACTAATATTTAAGTATAATTCCAGGCATCCTAGCTGTTCGGACAGACACTGATCACCGAAATAGTAGAACACACTACCAAACATAAGAGTGTTACAATAATAATTATTTTGATGTATGTAAATGTATGTACATGTAGAACTAGTCATGAGCAGTTTTATAAAGTTTGATTCAAAAAGGGAAATAAAGTTAAGATAATAAGGAACAACTTCTATGAAGAAAACTTAGCCAAATTCTAACAGCAACATGACCAATGGAGCAGTACAAAACAGGACACTAAAACTGAAAATTTGAAATTTATGCCTAAAAGACTTAAGATTTGAGAAAACAACCAAAACTAACAAATTAGGTAACCAAAATGTGGTATGTGGGTGAAATTAGAATTCCCATACCTATTAAGCATTAGAAAGTCAACAAATTGAATTGAATAGTGTCGTGAATAGTAATCCCGAAATACAAATTTTAAAGAACGTCAAGTTTAGCATATCAAAGCTAGGTATAAGTAGATTTGAATTTATTTTTGGATTTATGATAAATTGTGATACTGAAACACTGCGAAATTGTGTGTTTCAGTTGAAAAGAATACCGAGAAAGAACCCGAGGCATCGAGTCAAGGGCAAGAGGAGACTCGCATAAGGTTTGTGCACAACATAAAAATTTTGTAAATTTTCTTCTAAAAATTGTTTTGAATGAATTGTGAATTAATTGTATTTAAATGTTTATTATGCTTTTGACTTAAATTATGGAAATTTTACTTGTATGTATTTGAAATGGCAATAAATGTTTGATAAATTGTTAAGATAGTTTTGAAACCACAGTGTCATTACCATATATTTGAATGCCTCACTAGCATGACTAGTGGGGGAAATTAGTTTCGAATTTTGATTCCTTCTCTTGCTGAAATATTGAGGTGTGTGCCAGTAGAAGAAGAAATTGAATGGATATCCATATATTTGAGCTAGCTAGCCTTGTGATGTGATTTCTCATAAGCCTTTGGCTATTGAGATGATTATTATTTCGAATGGTGTGATATAACTGTGTGTTTTTATGAAATTTGTTTTGAGACTTTCGAAATGAAATTGTTTGGATTAAAAGCTTATAAATCATGTTTTGTATTTATTGCTTATATTCAGTTCAGTTTTTGAATAAGTATGATTTAAATTATGCATAAAGGTTATTTTAGTATGTTGTCCAACACTGAGTCATAATACTCAGCGATGGCTGTTATTGCTGTTGCAGATATTGAGACTAGAGGAGCAGTAGAGTGAGCTGCTAAGGATTGTGGAGCCACCTTCCCTAAAGTTCTATTGGGTATATTCTATACCCTGATTGTAATAATTATTTTGATATATGTAAATGTATGTACATGTAGAACTTGTCATGAGCAGTTGTATAAAGTTTGTAATAATATTAGTTTGGATTTTTCTAATGTAAATTCTGGATTAGTGAATGTAAATTGTTTTAACTCTAATGAAATTGGGAATGAAATTATTTTGTTTTAATTTGAATGAAATTACTTAGTATTATTTTGGATGATATTGAAATGGAAATTATTGATTTGAATTTTGGAATTTGAGAAATGATGTTGAAATTTGTTGTGGTGGATGTTGAAGATATTGAATTGATGAGATAAATCATTGGAAGCATTTTTTTCAGGTATTTGAAGAACAGTTTTATCAAAATATAGACGGCACTCTGCCAAAATTTTTCTAAAATTTTCGGAAAAATAACAAGGGACAAAAATTTTAACTAGTTTTCAAATTCTAATTAAATGCTTTAATACCTATTAGAAAACGCTCACCACCTCTAAAAAGTAAGAAAGTGATTTTAAAATCCCTTGTAGGACGTTTAATGAGTTATTGGTAGGAGAAGTTCTGTAGTTCATTAGGTATTCTACGGGATCATGTTATGCCTTACAGAGGGGTAAGGTGTGACAAAAGCTATCGCTGAGTGGTGAACTCAGTGGTGCACACCTATAATTTAAAACATAGTACAATATACATTGACAAAATTATAATAATTAATTTGAAAGTCTCGAAATTCAATAAAATTCCAAAAGTCAAAATCTTCATTGCCAATAATATAAATCATTAGTTAAAATGACTTTGAGCAAGAAATTCAATTTATCAAATCACAACTGGACATTTAAAGTAATTCCAGCAATCATGAAAATAATGATTAATTCCAATAAAATCAATTATGCATAAATCCCATTTGAAATCAAAATTCTTTACTATTCAAAATTTATTCTTTATCTCACTAACTATGCAAGACTAATCCGCAAGGGCCATCTTCGGGGTGATTCTAACTCCCTATGGTCAGGAGGTCAAATCATCATGCACAGTACACATCACAATAATGAAACTTCCGGAAGGGCCATAACATAAAAACTTAGATCTAACCTCTAATAAGAGGAGAATCTAAGCCTGTGTACGTACCATGGTAATAAAAAAAAAAAGTTAACTCTATTGTTTCCTCAACAAATGAGAGAGACGAGTAATAACCTAGTCAAGCATCTATAGTGAGATATAAAACAATATTATAATCTCTTTGTCCTTTTTGTGAGCAAAAATCACAACACAATTCAATTAAATGTCAATTCCAATATCCAATAATTTTATGCTCATCACAATTCAAAACATATTTTATCACAATTTTTCCAATACTAATTTATTTAATCTATAACAATGCCCAATAATTATTGAAATACCATTTCACAAAGCTAAATTCATGCATACTATAACAATTTCAATAATCATTGAATTAAATCCAATACCTGATAAACATAATACATAAGGAAAATAACGTCATTTAATCATATGAAATATTCAGAACAAAATCAATTAAAAACTAGTTGTGCAGAAACCTCTGATGAGTCGCCTCTTGGCCTTGACTCAATGTTCCTTATGCTTTTTAATATTGTAACACCCCTAAGTTCGGTAGTGCGTTCTACTGCTCCGGTGACCAGTGTTGTCCGGACAGCTAGGATGCCTAGAACTACACTTTGACATGAGTGAGGAGACATAAAATAATGAAATACAAGAAAAGAAAATACAAGAAAAACAAAGGAAAAATCATAGCAAAGAAATGTAACCAGGTTAAACGAGCCGAAAACCATAGCGATGGGTGATCAGATCGGAAGTCACGCTGGGACCGTTGACTAGCTACGGATCGCGGGGAACCCTGGAAAACATTTTTAGGACTTAAATAGACCCTTGTTGAAGAATAAATATCATTAGAAAGATCAAAGAAAAATTAAATAATTAGTACAAAGAAAAGTGAGAAATCGAAAAACAGACAAAACCCGGTAATACCGAAAAATCGGGAACGTAACCAGAACAGGGGCATTATGGTCATTTGACATCCCGAAGTGTCTTTTGACCTAAATGTCCATTAAAAATAAATAATATTACACTTAGAAAATGAAATGAAAAATTAAATTGGTGGTACCTAAAATAAATAGTGGAAAATCATGGGTTAATGTGGAATAAATGCACATTTGGCTTATTATATGATATAATTTTTTTAGTGGACCACTAAGGGGATTAATTAAATACATAGTGGGACATGTGTACACTTAAAATGCAGCTGAATAATTCATCTTCCTCATTTGCATTCAACTTGCTGAAATGAAGAACCTTGAAACCTCCATGGACGTGTTGTGTAAAGCTTGATTTCCTCTCTCCATTTCAACTCCAATCCTTTAAGTTCCTTCACAAAAAATGGTCTACACATCACAAGGAAGATATTGATACCAATTTTGAGAAGTTTGGTGAAGGTTTAGCAAGTTACAATTAAAGGTAAGTTTGCATTTTTGAGAATTCCATTGTTAAATTTTGTGTGCATGTTATGGGTGTTGGTTTGGTGAAGGAAAATTTTGAGTTTGAAGAGTTATTGTTGTTTTCATTTTGGACAACCATGAGTCACGTTTTTTGATGAGATATTTGTGCATATAATTTATGAGAAATAATGTTGATCATGGTGATTTAGTAACCTAGTGAGTTATTTCATGTTTATATGGTGATTTATGCACTTGGATGGGAATTGGTAAATTGTAGGGCACTTTGATGTTGAAGGACAAATTTCGGCAGCCTTGGAGACACTTGAATAAATGTGTATATTCATGGGAGGGTTGGCAGAATTGTGGCATTAAGGAATGAAGGATATGTGTATGAAATTATTGTGTAAAGTGTATGTGAAAATTAGTGGTGTTTAGGTGTGTATGTGATGGTATTGAGATATTGTAAATGTGAATTATATTTGGTGTGTTGAGGGTAATGGTAATCTGCCCAAAAGTCATGTTGATGTAATGTAGAAAATGCTTTTGGTAATGTACCAAAACAGATTGGTAAGTAAGTAAACAAATTGCAAAGGTAAATGTGTGTTTGAATTGGGATTTGAAATACATATTGAGGGCAGTGTACATTTTAGCCTATAACCTTAAATGTGTAACCTCAATTGGTATGAGACCAATTGGAGGTGAAACTAGGCACAAAATGTGCCAACTTTCATTGAGAAAACATACCAAAATTCTGCTTGCAAGGTGACCTAAGAAAATGACCAATTCGGATTAGGTACACTTGAGACCTAAAAACTGACCATTTGGGCAGCAGTGAGTGTTTAGGCCATAACTCACTCAAAACAGGTCCAATCGACCTGAAATTTTAACCATGAATAGCTAAGACCCATACCTACAAGTCTTATGAAGACACCAAAGCCCAGAAATGACCATAAGCAAGTCAAAAAGCTTGCACAAGTTCGGGTCCAAAAACTGGCCGAACCAGAGTTGACCAAATTGACCTAAAATTGACCTAAATTGGTACCATTTGACCAGCAATAGTATAATGACCATAACTTGGTCTTCTTAACTCGGATTGACCTGAAATTTTTCCCCGAGTGCAATAAGACCTAGATCTACAAGTTTGTAGTTTTGACCGAGACCCGAAAACCGAGGGAACTAGATCGTCCGGCTAGGTCAAACCAGTATCCCGGAATCCAGCAATTTGCATTAAAGTGCACTAAGCAAGGAAATGACTTTGGTAAAACATACCAAACCTAAAACCCTATCGAATGTGACATATTAACGACACTAAAACCTAATTTACCTAAAACGCAATGAGGGTCGGTATATTAGGTGATTAAGTGAATAATTGAGTTCAGTGCATTATTTACCAAACACCATCAATAGAGACAGTTTAATTTAGCACTGAAACACTTCAAATTGTATTTCTCAGTTAACAAGGACTCAGCAAAAGGGAAGGAAACACTGAGTCCAGATCAGGGAGACAGTCATCAGAGGTTTGTGCACAACTAGTTTTTAACTGATTTTGTTTTGAATATTTCATATGATTAAATGATATATTTTTCTTATGAATTATGTTTAACAAGCATTGGATTTAATTCAATGATTATTGAAATTGTTATAGTAAGTATGAATTTATCTTTGTGAAATGGTATTTCCACAAGTATTAAGCATTGTTATGGATTGAATAAATTATGTTTTGGAAAATTGTGATAGAACATGTTTTGAATTGTGATGGTAATTTTCATGGAAAATGCAAATGTATGATTTGAATTGTGATGAGCATAAAAATTATTGGATATTGGAATTGATTTTGAATCGAATTGTATTGTGATTTATGCTCACTAAAAGGATTGTGATATTGTTTTATATCTCACTATAGATGCTTGACTAGGTGATTACCCGTCTCTCTCATTTGTTGAGAAGACAATGGAGTTAGTTGTGTTTTGATTACCATGGTACGTGCACGCTTAGATTTTCCTCCGATTTGATGTTAGATCTAAGTTTATTTTATCGTTATGGCCCTTGCGGAAGATTCATTATTGTGATGGTACTGTGCACGATGATTCGACCTCCCCGACCATAGGGAGTTAGAATCTGATTCGACCTCCCCGACCATAGGGAGTTAGAATCACATCGAAGATGGCCCTATCGGATTAGTCTTGCATAGTTAGTGAGATAAAGAATGATTTTTGAGATACAACATGGTTTTGAGATAAAGATTGATTTTTGAGATACATAATGATTTTTGAGATACAGAATGGCTTTTGAATGGTAAAGAATTGTGATTTCAATTATGGTTTATGTATAATTGATTTTGTTGGAATTACTTAAATGGTTAGTCATGATTTGATAAATTGAATTTTGTGATCAATGTCATTTATACAAATGATTTACATTATTGGCAATGAATATTTTGAGTTTTGGAATTTGATGAGTATTCAGATTCCCAAATTATTTACTGTAAATTTTGTCAATGTATATTGTACTATGTTTTAAATTATAGTTGTGCACCACTGAGTTCACCACTCAGCGATAGCTTTGTATCTTTGTCATGAGTAAGAAGAGCATAGAGCAGTAAGTAAATTTCCTTGAAGATATATTCAGATCAACTCCAGGTATATCATAGGTATACCCATGTACATAGGTTTTGATGTATGCATGTAATAATATGTATGTAAATTATTTGAGCAGTTGTATAGAAACTCTTGTAAAATATTTTGGCATGTAATTAAATGTAAATTATTGTAAATGTAATTTATTGTAAATGTAAATTTGAGATTTCGTTTACTTGAATAGTTTTGTATTATAAATTTTGAGTCTTGTAATCAATGAAATGTTTCTTTATGATGAGAATAGTTTGAAAATGAATTGATTGTTTATTGAGAATTGAATTGTGAATTGAAATGAAGTTATTGAAGTTGTATTTGGGAAAACATATGGGGAACATTTTCTTTTGCAGGATTGAAGAACTGTTTTCTCAAAATACAGCCGGCACTTTGCCGAAATTTTGAAAAAAATTTTATAACACCAGATTTTAATCGATGATTTAAATTGCACGAAAATTGTTTAAAAATCCCTTGTAGTATGTCTAATGGGTTATCGGTAGACGAAGTACGGTAATTCATTAGGTGCACTACGGGATCATGTTACATCTTACAGAGGAGTAGGGTGTGACATGTTTTGTGGTATCAGAGCAATGGTTTTAAAGTGAATTTCGAACTGTGAATTTGAAATCTTTTTGTCAGAATTACAACTGCTCAAATGTTTGATACATATAGTACATTTACATCATAAATGTAAACTAATGGAGAGGAATCTCCTTGTGTTGGTTGTATAGGAATAGAAAATTCTGTGAAAAATATGGAAGAGAAGAATGAGACAATAGAACAGTCTGTGATGGCAGAAGAACAAGTTGAGGCCCCAACTCCACAAAGTGTCGAAGGCCCGACTGTACCAATTTTACCGGTACAAATTACTGCACAAATGGCCCAGCAAATGGCCACTTTCTTTCAACAAATGGCTGATAATCTGTCAGCCCAAGCCCAAGTACAGACCCAACCCCCACAAGGGCAGTGTGAAATGGAAAAGAAGGAGAAACCTATGGGTCAGAGTTCGAACAGTAATTTGGGGAAGAGAAAAGAATTTGAGGAACCCCGAACTCAGGGATACGATAGAGGTGGATCATTAAGACAGAGACCACCAAGGTCCAGTCGTCGAACAACTAGAAGTTCCTACCCTCCCCGCCAATGTGAAACTTGTGGAAGATATCATGGTGGGGTATGCTATAAAGCCTCTGGATCCTGCTACAATTGTGGAAAACTTGGACACTTTGCTAAAGATTGTACTAAACCACCTCAATCTACTCTCTGGAGTTCACAGACCATCAGTCAGAGTCAAGATAGAAATAGAGTTGGTACTCCTCACCACTATAACACAGTGAATCAACCCGAATATAGTAGCGCACCAGTCGGAGAGTCCACTATGCCCCAAGTAAAAGGAGCAGAAACTTCAGATGTAGCTGCTGGTAAGTTTTTAATTTTTAAAAGAAACAATTAGTTATTATTTGATCCCAGCACTACTTAGTTGTGTGTTAGTGTCAGAACTATATGTTACATTATTATTCCTTCTGAGGAAATGAATTTTGATGTATTAGTGACTAGTCCTTTAGGATAATAACTACAATAACAAGTATGGTTGATATTAATTTTGGAAGAATTGTTAGCTAAAAGTATTTTCTAACATACCGTAAATTATAAAGCTAATTGGCGAGCCTACTTAATGTAAGGCAAGAGGACCTAAAAGTAAGTTATAGTAATAGAATTACTCTAGATGAGGGCAAAGATGTTACTGTTAGTAATTGTCAAAGGAAATTGTAATCAGAATCGGTTTGGGATATTAGTTGATTCGAGAAAGATAAGATGTTAGAAAACCTAGTCCATGAGGTTATAACGTAGTGACTATATAGTGTTCTCAATGTTTGTATTGTAAGCTGCAGATTACAGTACCGACACTGGATTATTGTGTAGAGCTACGTGTTTCCTCGTGGTACAATAAGTAAGAATATTTGTAAGTAATCTATAAATTGATATATTTGCACCCGAATAGAGTACTATTACTGGAAATAAATGTGGAAATTTTAGTCAGAAATTTAAGACTTCAGAACTAGCCTATCAAACGACTACACTTGTAAGGTAGCTAGAGTTAGTGACTCAGTTATATTAATGTGAACTACCTGTACCACAGTAATTGTTATAAGCTTAGAGATATCAGTACGACTTATCATCCTCAGACGGATGGACAGTCGAAACAAGTGATTCAGGTAAATTTTAAAACTCATTGAGTTCCTGTAAATAATGAAATGAAATGATAATAATAACCTGTAATGCGTGATAAGCCCTCGAGAATATACTGAGACCTTGTGTCATTGAATCTGAGGGGAGATGGGACAGATACATCCCACTAACAGAATCTGTATACATTAATAAGTGTCAAGCTAGCATACAAGTGGCACCCTATGAAACATTATAAGGGAACAGATAATTATGGATTTTGTGATGAGAATTCCGAGGACACAGAATAGTCATGATACAGTATAGGTTATAGTTGATAGACTAACCAAGTCTGCTCACTTTTTGCCAGTCCGGATGGACTATAGCCTTAAAAGATTGGCCAGATTGTACATATATAAAATTGTAAAATTGCATGGAGTGCCAGTATCGATTGTGTCTGACAGAGATCCTAGGTTCAGTTCTAGATTCTTGGGTAGTCTTCAGAGAGCCCTAGGAACTAGATTGAACTTCAGCACAGCATTCCACCCATAGACAGATGGCCAGTATGAGAGGGTTATTCATATATTGGAGGATATGGTACGGGCTTGTGTGATTGAATTTGAAGGTAGTTGGGATGCACACTTGCCTTTGATTGAGTTTGCTTATGACAACAGCTACCAATCAAGTATTGGGATGCCTCCATATGAAGCTTTGTATGGTAGAAAGTGCAGAACTTCCTTATGTTGGTATGAAGTTGGTGAAAGGAAGATGATTGGGCCAGAAATTGTTCAGCAGACAGAGGAAAAGATCAGATTGATCATAGATAAACTCAAGGCTGCATCAGATCGTCAGAAGTCCTATGTTGGTTTGAAAAGAAGAGATATTGAGTATGCAGTGGGTGATAAGGTATTCCTCAAAGTTTCTCCTTGGAAGAGAATTATGAGATTTGGCAGAAAGGGGAAACTGAGTCCTCGTTTCATTGGACCATATGAAGTTCTGGAAAGAGTGGGTCCTTTGGCATATCGGTTGGCATTACCTCCAGAGCTAGCAAAGATACACAGTGTTTTCCATGTGTCCATGTTAAGAAGGTATAGATCTGACCCATCTCATGTACTATCAGTTAAAGAGATTGAAGTAAACCCAGACCTCTCATATGAGGAAGAACCCATAAAAATTCTGGCTTATGAGGTGAAACAGCTGAGGAACAAACAGATACACCTGGTTAAAGTGCTGTGGAACCATCATTCAGGTGAGGGAGGTGGCTAGCTAGCTAATGAGTACTCATCCGATCTCAACCTGAATTGGCAAGCCAGAGAGGGAGGAAAATAAATGATCTCAACCCCATAAATGGAGGAGGAATAATGTGATACTGTCATGCTAAGTGTGAACATAAAATCAATTCAAAACAATTTATTCAAATCATTTACTGGAAATCTGGTAAATTTTCAAAGTCATATTCACAATCATAAGTGGCAACACAATTCATAATTAACTCGAAGAAAATCAAATTTTCAAGAATCATATATTTAAACAACAATTACTGTGCACAGACCTGACGTGAGTCGCCTTTAGGCCTTGACTCAGTCTCTCCGAGCCTCCAAGTCTTTTTCAGCTGAAACACACAGTTTCATAGTGTTTCAGTACCATAACTTAACATAAGTCCAAAAGTAAATTTAACTTCACTTTTACCTAGCTTTAATGTGCTAAATTCGATGTTCTCGAAGTTTTTGTGTTTCGGCACTGCACTATTCAAGTCAAATTGTTTACTTTTTAAGGCTTAATAGGTATGGGAACTCCAACTTCACCCACATAGCACATTTTGGTCATTAAATTTATTGGTTTTGGTCATTTTCTCAAAGCTTAAGTCCTTCAAGCAAAATTGTCAAATTTTCAGTTTTGGTGCTCCTAGTTGCACTGTTCCATTGGTCAATCTACTGTTAGAATTTGGCAAAACTTCCTTCATAGAAAATGTTCCTTATTGTCTTAAGTTTGTTCTCGTTTTTGGATCACCCCAATTGGAGTTTTGTAGGTCAAGTTATGGCCATTTGAACTAGGGCTGCCGGATTGGACAAAACCCATATTTTCTAGGCAAATTTTGGTGCTGGCAGATTTGAGTCACCAACTTAGGGTGGCCAAATGGTTTGGTTGCTGGCAGAATTTGGACTTGTTTCTTCATGAAAGTTTTAGATCTATATCTCATCTAAGCACTGGTAAAAGTTCAGGTCATTTTGACCTGTCTAACTCGAGTTATGACCAAATGAATAAACATTGTTCATTTGGTCAGTTTGTACAGTGGCAAACTGCACTTATCCAACTTTGGTCAATTTGTTTACTAGGTTTTGGTCACTTTTTGGGCATGGTTCCTAAATGAAAATTGTGTCATTTTATGTCTATTTTCATCCCCAATTGGTACCATATCAATTGGACTTGTAAAATTTCAGTTTTGGCCCTTCAAAGTTGACTTGGTCATGCTGCCAGCAGCATGACCTTACACCCTCCGAATTTAGCTTCCATTCCAACAATTCAAACACAACTCATTTGGTCACAATTGACCATTTTTCACTTCACAATAGATCAAATACACCATTTACTCATTTCTCCAAATTTTGCCTCAAAACCCTAGGCCTCCAAACTCTAATCACACTAAATTGTTGCATTCAATCACATGTAAGAGTTTCAAGCTTAACCATTCAACTAAATAAGGCTTTTAAACTCATTCAAATGTATCAAACCATACAAAATCATGCTCCCCTTCAAGCTGGCTGAAAATTCAGTTTGGTCCTCCCCCCATATTTTTATTTCATTTTAAGTTTATTTACAAGCTCTTGATGCCATACAAACACTAATTAAACAAAAAAAATTGAAGTTTGTATTACTAACCTTGAGCAGAATTTTCTTCCTCCTTTTCTTCAAATTTTTCTTCTTTCTTTTCCTTGAATCCTCTTTCCTAGTTGCCCAAACAAAGTCTAGTTATGGTAGGAAAATTTTCTATGGTTGGATTTTGGGTTCTTCAAGCTCAAAAATGAGCTCTCATGGTGGTTTTGTGAGAGAGCTTGGGAGAGGGAAGGGAGGCGGCAAGAATGGTAAGAAGAAGAGGTTTTTATTTTTTTTTTCTTTTCTTTTCTTTTATCCATTTTGTCTTATGGAAGACCACAAAATCCCATTTAATTATTTTATTAATTATACCTTTTATGGCATCATGCATAATATCATGCATGATGTCATCACCTTTTTACTTTTTCATTTTCCTCTTTTTTTTATATACATTTTTCTTTTAGTTCTTTAATTTAATTCTCGATCCCGAAATTTTCTTTTCTCCGATTTTATTTGACAGTTAGGTCAGGAGTCAGCTCTCGGGGTCAATTGACCAAATTGCCCCTTGCCGGTTCATCCCGGTTTGCAAATAATTCCACATTTCTTTCGGCTCCCTGACCTAATTATTTGACTAGCTTAACAGTTCTTTTTCATGATTTTCTCTTTTCCCCTATGTTCATAAGGGTCCTAAGGACCGCAGCATCACATTTTACGGTTCGAAATTTGAGTTTAAAATGACTTCGCAGTCGTTCCCGAAGAAGTCACCCATCGCTGTGACTCTCGGCTCGTTTAAGTTCTTATGTTCTGTTTTTCTTATTTATACTTAACTAATTGAACATTACTAATTATTTGTGTTTATGGTTTCTCTAGTTGTCTTAAGTATGGTTCTAATCCCCTTAATTGTCCGAACCGACACTGGTCACCGGAACAGTGAAATATACCAGGCTATACAAATAGGAGTTTTACAATTCTCCCCCCCCCCCCCCCCTTAAATAAATTTCGTCTTGAAATTTTACCCTGTATCAATCTCTGAACAGCTGTGGGTGTTGTCTCCTCATGTCCTCCTCTCGTTCCCAAGTAGCTTATTGGCTCGAATGATGGTTCCACAGCACTTTTACCAATGGTATCTGCTTGTTCCGTAGCTGCTTCACCTCATAAGCCAGAATCTTTATGGGTTCTTCTTCATATGTGAGGTCTGGATTTACTTCAATTTCTTCTACTGATAGTACATGAGATGGGTCTAATCGATACCTCCTCAATATAGACACATGGAAGACGTTATGTATCTTCTCCAACTCTGGAGGTAGTGCCAAACGATATGCCAAAGGACCCACTCTTTCCAGAACCTCATATGGCCCGATAAAACGAGGACTTAGTTTCCCCTTTCTGCCGAATCTCATAATCCTCTTCCAAGGAGAAACCTTGAGGAAAACTTTCTCACCCACTGCATACTCAATATCCCTTCTTTTCAAATTAATATAGGACTTCTGACGGTCTGATGTAGTTTTAAGTCGATCTCTGATCACCCTGATCTTCTCCTCAGTTTGTTGGACAATTTCGGGTCCAATCATTTTTCTTTCACCCACGTCATCCCAACACAACGGGGTTCTACATTTTCTACCATACAAAGCTCCATATGGAGGCATCCCAATGCTTGATTGGTAGCTGTTGTTGTAAGCAAACTCAATCAAAGGCAAGTGTGTATCCCAACTACCCTCAAACTCAATCACACAAGCCCGTAGCATGTCCTCCAAGATCTGAATTACCCTCTCAGACTGGCCATCTGTCTGTGGGTGGAATGCAGTACTAAAGTTCAATCTAGTTCCTAGGGCTCTCTGAAGACTACCCCAGAATCTAGAAGTGAACTTAGGATCTCTGTCTGATACAATGGATACTGGCACTCCATGAAGTCTCACAATTTCATCAATGTACAACCTAGCCAATCTGTCCAAACTGTAGTCCATTCGAATTGGCAAAAAATGAGCAGACTTAGTCAGTCTGTCAACATTGACTCACACTGCATCATGACTCTTCTGTGTCCTCGGAAGTCCCATTACAAAATCCATAGTTATTCTTTCCCATTTCCATTCTGGCACTGGTAGTGGATGTAACAACCCAGTTGGTACTTGATGCTCTGCCTTTACTTGCTGACAAGTCAGGCATTTGGATACAAACACTGCCACATCTTTCTTTTTAAACCCATCCACCACTAGTGCTCCTTTAGCCCTCTATACATTTTTGTACCACCAGGGTGCATAGCAAAAGGAGACTCATGTGCTTCCTTCAAAATGATCTACCTCAAATTAACATCATTAGGAACACACATTCTACCCTGGTGTAGTAGTAGACTGTCATCTCTAATTGAGAATTTTGGTTTCTTGCCTTGCCGGACTTCTTCCAACAGCTTATGATACCTTTCATCATTCTGAGCAGCCATTCTGATCTTATCATTCAACACTGGCTGTACATGCCATGCAACTGCTGTCTGCCCATCATCATTAATCTCTAAACTGGCATTTAATGATCTCAACTCATGTACCAAAGATAAAGGAGTAACCTGTAGACTCGCCATAGTCTTGCGACTTAGGGCGTCAGCTACAACATTAGCTTTCCCTGGCTGATAGTCTATCAGACAATCATAGTCTTTTATCAACTCTAACCATCTCCTCTGTCTCAAATTCAACTCTTTCTGGGTGCTCAAATACTTACTCTTATGATCTGTGTAGATGTAACATTTCTCCCCATACAAATAATGTCTCCCGATCTTAAGAGCAAACACAATAGCTGCAAGCTCCAAGTCATGTGTCGGATAATTCCTCTCATGCGGTTTTAGCTGGCGTGATGCATAGGCAATAACATTTCAATCTTACATCAATACATAGCCTAACCCATTGTGAGAAGCATCACTATAAACTGTATATTCTTTACCCGGTGTAGGTAAAGTCAGGACTGGAGCCTTAGTCAAACATCTTTTCAATTCATCAAAACTTTGCTGGCATTTGTCCGTCCACTGAAATTTCACATCTTTTCTAAGCAGCTTGGTCAATGGAGATGCCAACATGGAGAATCCCTTCACAAATCGACGGTAGTATCCAGCTAACCCCAGAAAACTGCGAATCTCTGTGACATTTCTGGGTGGCTTCCAATTAAGGACAGCTTCAATCTTGTTAGGATCTACCTTAATACCCTCTGCTGATACTATGTGCCCCAAAAAGGATATCTCCTTCAGCCAAAATTCACATTTTGACAATTTGGCGTATAGCTGTTTCTCCCTCAAAATTTGTAGTATAATCCGCAGATGTCTATCATGCTCTTCTGCATTCCTCGAGTAGACCAATATATCATCAATAAATACCACAACAAACTGGTCGAGGTATGGTCTGAAGATAGTGTTCATTAGATCCATAAAAGCAGCCGGAGCATTAGTTAACCCGAATGGCATAACCAAGAACTCATAATGGCCATAGCGGGTTCTGAAGGTAGTTTTTGAAATACTCTGCTCTTGAACTTTCAGCTGATAATAACCTGATCTCAGGTTAATTTTGGAGAACACAGCTGCACCCCTCAACTGATCAAACAAGTCATCAATACGGGGTAATGGATATCTGTTCTTTATTGTCACTTTATTCAACTGCCGATAGTCAATGCATAACCGAAGAGTTCCATCCTTCTTCTTTACAAACAACACCGGCGCTCCCCAAGGTGACACACTAGGGCGAATGAAGCCCTTATCAAGCAACTCGTACAACTGTACTTTCAATTCTTTTAGTTTTGCAGGTGTCATTCTGTATGGTGTTATGGAGATTGGGTCCACACCAGGCATAACATCAATTTCAAACTGCACTTATCTTTCTGGAGGTAATCCTGGCAATTCTTCAGGAAATACATCCAGAAAGTCACATACAGTAGGAATGTCCCTCAGTGCTGGACTCTCCACTTGGGTGTCTATCACATGTGCCAAGTACGCCTCACACCCTTTTCTAATCATTTTTCTGGCCAGTGCAGCTGAAATGATGTTTGAAGGCAATAACTGCCTCTTCCCATGTATTACTACATCACTATACTGAGGAAGACCAAAAGTGACTATCTTCAGTCTATAGTCAATCATCGTATGATGCCTGGCTAACCAATCCATGCCCAAGATAATGTCATAATCTTTGAAGGGCATTTCAATAAAATCAGACAGAAAAGTCTGTCCTTGGATCACCAAAGGATAGTCCCTATATAGCCTATTTACCCTGACTTCCTAGCCTAATGGACTAGTTACTAGCACATCATAGTCCATTGGTACACACTGAATAGTAGTAGAACACATCACACTAGCACTAACATATGAATGTGTGGAGCCAGGATCAAATAACACATGCACATCTTGGTCAAGGATGGAAAAATTACCAGCTATAACGTCTGATGTTTCAGCTTCTTCCCTCTGACGCATGGTATACACTCTGACTGGTGCACCACTGGGTGCTGGCTGGTTAACAGTGCTTTGACTTCCAGGAGTGTTACCAGGGCCCCTACCTCTGCCTCTACCTCTAGCAGCTGACTGTGATCCTCTAGGTGCAGAGACTTGGGCTGATCCCTCAGATGTAGTAGAAGGTCCAGACCAGCGCGGACTAGTGCAATCTTTTGCGAAATGTCCGCTCCCTCCACAGTTAAAACATGCACCAGTGGCCTTGAAACAAACCCCGCCATGAGTTTTACCACAAGTTTCACACTGCCGGACTGATAGAGCTCCTCGGGGTGTCTGCTGGTCTGTGACTGCAAGGGGTGGTCGTTGGCCAGAAAATCTACCTCTGCCAGATCTACGGGAGCTGGGTCCCCCAAACTGTTTCCTCTTTCCAGAACCACTCTCAGATGCTTGTCCCGTAGTCTTTTCAGTCTTTTCTTTCTCCTGTGTACCTTCCTTCACTGCCCCTTCTGATTCTATCCTTTCCAGTTCCAGGACCTGTGAGATCAATTCAGCAAAATTCTGATGTCGAAAACCCACGACTTGCATTCTCAAATTCGGCCTTAACCCGGACTCAAACCTCTTACATCTGTCTCTGGGGGTGGAGACTAAGCTTCCAGCATAGTGGCTTAGCCTTGAGAAGTCTCTCTCATATTCTGCTATTGTTCGGTCCCCTTGTTTCAAACTCTGGAATTCTTGCAACTTCATATCCACATATGCATCGGGAACCCATTTCTGTCGAAACTCCCTCAATAAGTCTGACCAAGTAAGGACTAGAGGTTCTACTAGGCTGTGGGGGATGGTCTTCCACCATTCATACGCATCCCCTTGCAACAAGGAAACAGAATACTCAAACTTCATCTCTTCCGTACACTGCAGTTTTCTGAAAACTCGTTCCATTCTTTCCAACCACTGTTCTACCTCCAGTGGATCCACAGTGCCTTTAAACTCGGTGGCCCCAAATTTCATCAACTTTTCATATTGCCGAGCTGAGGGCTGTGGTTGTGCTACAGGTACTAGCATTTGAGCTTGGGGTGGCACATTACCCGCCATTTGCTGGAAAAACACAGCCATTTGCTATACAAATTGAGCAGGGAATTGCGGTGCTAGAGCAGGAGCTGGAGTGCCTGACCCACTCACGTTCTGGAGTGCTGGAGCTTCCCCTTGAACCTCAGCCTCAACAGATTGTTCTTCGGAATGATCTCCTCCTTCCATTCCGTTTTCCCAAATTTTCTACTTCTTGAGATCAAACACAAGGAGGTTGACCTCCGTTAATGCATATTCAGGATGTAAATATGTCATATGTATCAATTAAAGACACTTGAGCAGTTGTAATTATCAATAAAATGTTCATACATGTCGCAAGGGGTTTTACGGTCGCCTGGACGAACACTCACCGAAGTGGGAAAAGTGAGGAGTCGCCACTTTAATTTTGAGGGAATTTAAAGAAAGCCATTTGTGAAAGTAAGTTAGAATAAAACCACTTTAAAAACAGAGATTCTAGGTTCGGGGTCCATGAACGGGTGGGGAAGGTGTTAGGCACCCCACCTCATCCCTCAACGAGGGTAAGCAGATTTAACTTCACGTTCTTCATAGTTAGGAGGGTTTGAATGGAAATGTTAATCCTTTTGACCGAAAGGAATGTTTGATTTTTCACTAATCCGGGTTACCCAGATACATAAGTAAATGAGACGACCTTAGTGAGTTGCGGTTGCGTATTAATTTTATTTTAGGGGGAGCATTTTACATATTTGTTAAAATTTAATTTGGGAATCGGATAAGAACTCTCCTTCGATCTCCTTTAAATATTTATTAAAATTTTTAAGTTTGAGAATCAGATAAGAACTCTCCTCCGATCTCTTTTTTAAATATTTATTAAAAAATTTTAAGCTTGAGAATCGGATAAGAACTCTCCTCCGATCTCCTTTTTAAATACTTATTAAAATTTTTAAGCTTGAGAATCGGATAAGAACTCTCCTCCGATCTCCTTTTAAATATTTATTAAAATTTTTAAGTGGAAATCGGATAAGAACTCTCCTCCGATCTCCTTTTAAATATTTATTAAAATTTTTAAGCTTGAGAACAGGATAAGAACTCTCCTCCGATCTCTTTTTAAATATTTATTAAAAAAATTTTAAGTGAGAACCGGATAAGAACTCTCCTCCGATCTCTTTTATTTTAATAGGGATAGGATAAGGACTTTTCCGATCTCTCGAAACTTGATTACAGCTACTCGTCACGAAATCCTAGGACTAAGGGTTTTGGCATTTAAAGATGCAGGGGCTCGGAATAAGACTTCTTTTAACTCATTGGTACCTTGTAACTAGTCAGGAGATGCCAAACCGAATTTTCCGACCTTCCTATGTGGTCGCCTTAACAGTACCTTTTGGTACCCGATCTATCCTATTTATCTATCTTAAAGTTCGGTTTTACTCTTGTAACACCCTCCCTGTAGCAACTCCGTACATTCTACTGTTTCGGTGACCATTGTCGGTCGGGACAGCTAGAACGTTCGGAAAAATATTTAAATGAAAGTGAGGGACCATAATTAACTCAAATATTAATAAGAAAAATTTAGTAAAAATTTTATAAATAAAATACAACTAAGTCAAATGAGCCGGTGCCCAAGCGATGGGTAACCCAGAGGGAAGTTGCGGTCCTCGAAACTAGGAGCCCTAGACCGGAGAGAAAATTCATAAAATAATTTTTGGGACTCAAGAGAAGGGTCATTGAGGTCCCTATTGCATTAGAATTCCAAGAAAATATTTAGAAAAATTTTTCAATCGGTACAGACAATTTTGACCTGTTAAGCCAAACGGAGGGCATTTTGGTCATTTCGCCTTCAGAGACGATTTTGGCCGACTTGTCCAGTTGAGTAAATAATTATTATGACAAAAAAAATATGAATTAATGTTGATGAAAAATTAATTTAAAGTTAGTAGAAAAGAAAAGAAAAGAAAAATCAATATAATGCAAATAATGACATCATTATGATGTCATTTAAAAGTTCCCACCAATCACAATTAAACAACCTTTTAATTAACTAATAAAAGAAACAATTGGGACCAAAGAAATTAAAAAACCTATCAGCCATCTTCTTCCCCATTCCAGCCGCACCACCATGGAAGCCCTCATCTCCTTCTTCATTCAAGCTTGAAAATCTCTCTAACCTTACCCCAAAACCTTTAACTCCCTTCACTAAAATTGGTCACCCAACCTTGCTAAAGTGTTTGGCAGCCTAGAAAAGGAAAGAAAGTGAAGTTTAAGCTTGGAAAATTCTGCCCTATAAGAGGTTAGTGCCTATTTATACATAAATCTTTCTTATTCCATGTTAGGGACTTGAATTGAGCATGAAAGTGTAACTTAAAAAAAGTAAAACTTAGGTATATGCATCCCATGGAATTTGGCAGCCTAGTGAGGGTCATGATTTTGATTGTTTAGATGGACTTAAAGTAGACTAGAGAGGGTGTTTAAAGTATATATTTATGTGGATAATGAATTAGTTAGTTAACTAAGGTAACTAGTGTAAAATGGAAATGGGAATTAGGGTTTTGGGAGTGAAATTTGGACTTAGCTTATGAAATGATGAGTGAACATTCTAATGGTCAATTAGTGACCATTTGAGGTAAGTTGACCAAAATTTGAAGTGAATTAGAGTGTTACAAACTGAAATGGTATGCTGCCTAGTGAGGGCAGCAGGGGAGGCTGTGAGTCCAGCCTGTTTGGACTACCATAACTCTGGCTGTGTAGATTCAAATGGTGTTTGGCCAATTGCACATGAAACTAGACACATAATGGCACAATTTCGGTGAAGAAACCATGCCCAAAAGACCAAACCAAGTGGACCAAAAACTGGCCCCAACCCGGATGTCTTGCAACCAGAATCTGCAGAATGACCAAATGAACAGTAATTGTTCATTTGGCCATAACTCATTGTAGAATGGGCCAATTGACCTGAAATTTTTACAGCAACAAGTTAAGATATAGAAAAACAGCTTTCATGAAGAAACCTACCCCAAATTATTGCCAGAACATATCCAATAAGGCAGTTGCAGTCACTGTTCACTGCACTATAGATATGGTCAATTCTGCAGTTTTGCAATCCGGACAGCTGTGGTTTTTGGACCATATCTGGAGCTACAAAACTCCAAATGGAGTGATTCAAAAAACGAAATTCAACTAGACAAAATAAGGAACAACTTTCATGTTTACCATTTCCTCAAATTCCCACTGTAACAGTCACAAATAGAACAGTAAAGTTGGGGTACAAAAACTGAAAATTCTGCTCCCTTAGTTCTAAGTTTAAAAATGGTATTGGTGATTAATTCCAACAAGTTTTGAATGCAAAATGTGGTACATTGGGGGTGTTAAAACCAATGTACCTATTTTCTATCCAAAAGTCAACATTTTTGTTGACCAATGAGGTAAATAGTGACACCAAAACTTGAAATTCAAAAATTGAAGAATTCAAAAGTATCAAATGCCCTAGTATACCTAACAAGATTGGTTTGGATAGTTTGGCATGTCAATAGGGTTCAGTTAGCAGTACTGCACATGGCATAATGCCATTCTGTGATTTTATGGCTTTTAGCCATTCTAACCTTGTGTTGATATTTGGCCTTGTGCCTATTGTCATTACAGCTTATTAGCTGTTCTGTTGCACACCAGGAGATGCATACATGACCGATGGTGTGACGGCCTGAGGTACTAGATACCCAGCGCCAGTATACCCGTTTATCTAGTCCAGTCATCCAGTATAGGTTACTTGGGCAACAAAAAGAATGAAAGTGGATAAAGTTAACGAAATAAATGATTATAACAAGTATAAAACCAGTAAAACATCGATACATTCAATACATATTTATTTTCTGTTATTTCCTTTTATTTTATTATTGCACCACTAAGCATTATTGCTTAGCGCATTGCTTTTGCCACGCGTAGGTTCTGGAGATACTGATCGAGAGCCCAGTAGACCGCAGACTGGGTGAGACCATCCTGCAGCTCTGCATAGTGTCCGTGTCACCTCACCATCTTCAGTGCATTGGTAGGACACTAGGTTTCATTTTGATATTTTGTAACTTATTTTTATTTTCTCATATGTAATTGAACTTATGAAATGTATTTTGATGTTCATGTAAATAACGAGAATTGTGTTTGTGAATGGAAAAGTGAATGTTTATTTCTGATTTACACATGATTATCACATGAGATGAATGATTGAGAAATGAAATTGAAAAATGTTGAGGTTTTGATATTGGAGTTTAAGATGATTATTGGAAGTGTTTTTCACAGGTTCCGAAGAACTGTTTTCTCCATTTTTAGCTGGTACTCTGCCGGATTTTTTATAAAATTTTCGGAACCTCAAATAAATTATAATTTCAATAAATGACTTAAATGAATTATATTTCACAAGTTATATTCAAAACTATGATAAAAATTAATTAAGATAAAATAGAGTGTTCCGGTACACCGTGTGACATAACTTACTCGGATATACTGTAGACGGGTAAGGGGTGTCACAACTCTGCCTTGTGTTGTCTTACTCAATTGTCTTTTACATTATTCTAGTGATTCGGCCTGACTATTTTCCCGACTCATTGTTTATACCTTTTATTATTTTTAAAGAGACCCTTAAGATACGGTTACCTACATTTTACCCGACCCCTTATGCATTACTCGAGACTAGAAGATTTGCATTCAGAAAATAACAAAGATTAACAAAAAGAATGGACTGATCAACAAAGAAGTAAACCCGAGAGTAACCTTTTGGTATTCTTTAGCGCAATATAAACTTAGAAAAAAAAACTACATACATAAAAGAACAAAGGAAATACGTAAAATGAAAACGAGCACTTAATAAAATGGCAATACGAGCACTCACCTGTAGGGAGCCAAATCTACTAAACTAAGTATTGAATCACAAAGCTTAATAGAACTGCAGGTTGGTAAACGGAAGGTTAAGGTCCGCCTTGCAACAAAGGATGCTTCGCTAAAATGCAATCGGGTCAAAATAATACCCGAGTTTAAATGAGGTTGAGCCTGGACAATGGGAGTGGAACTAAAGAAAACAAAGAACTGAAAATGAGAGCACCATAGGATAATGAACGAACTGAAAATAGAGAGTTTCAGTATTCAAGAATCCCTTTTGCAAGAAAACACTTTAGAAAGTTTTTCTTTAGTTTTTCTTGTGAACGCTTAAAAAGCAGAGTAACGAACTGAATTAAGTTTCAGAGTTCTTCCACTATAGTCACTGCCCTCTTTTTTTCATCCTCCCCTGAATAGTTTTTCATGCAGGTATTTATAGGAACCGGGTGCTTCCCATGAAGGCTTGTCAGGATCTGTTTTGGGGGAGATAGAGGGTTAAGATTTTGAAGGACATGATCTAAGGGCTCGGGAATTAAAGAGAATCAGAACGGACGACTGGGATCCCTTCCGGAGTATTTGTCCTTTTCTTTCTTCTAATATGACGGCCCAAAATTTATTGTCAAGAACGATCCGAGGGCTAGGAGTGAAAGGCACTGATCTTGTCATTTTCTTCTTCGATCCGAGGGCTTCAAGCTCGTCCTTACAAGTAAGATCAATGGTGGAGATTAGGATGTACAGCGCTGTCCTGACGTACTCTAGCACATGTCAGTAATGCAGGCGATTCTGGGGCGTGCGGTTGAGATTTCACCTGCAACGCTTTAACTGCCTCGGCTCTGATTATGACGATAATCGGCAGGAGTTGTCTTATTCTCTTTGTCTTCCGACCTCCCCTCCTTTTTGGTCTTTTCAACGTGATCCTTTTTCGATCTCTCATGCCGGTCTCCCTTCTACCGATCTTTACCACACCAGTCTTCCTTTTTATCGTGTTCGGTCCAGTTAAAGCATTTATTTCCCTCAATTCTCGAGGCGTCCGCTTCGTTTTCTGCTTGCAATAAATGCTCAAATTTTCCTATATATATACCTTCAACCGGGAAGCCCTACTTCATTTGACTTTCTCCCCTGTTCTCCTCATTTTCCTTGTTCTAGCTGCTCCGGCAATAATCCCAGACAAAATGACCGCTTTTAATCTTTTTCTGATTGTCCTCTTTGTTCCTTGCCTGAAAATTTACGATCCCGGTGATCGAAAAATCATGATGACCTTATCTGATGACAGTGAGAGAACTGGACTAATTAACCGATCTGGGTCGAGGACCTCGATCGTGCCGATCTCGAATCGTTCGCCCGATATAATCGGCGAACTGGTTTCGGGTGAGAAGACTGCTAATATTCCCCTCAACACCGGTGACTGCTCTTTTGCGTTCATCTAGCTCCTCTCCACACTGGGTGTTCCGACAGCGGCTCGGTTTCGAGCGATAACTTTGATAACGACCTTTCTCATTCTCATGAGAGTCATAGTCCCCTCAGCCGGTCTCCTGGTCAAACACATCTTTTGACTCAGCCACGAGACTAGGCTTTAACATAGGCCTTTTAGATAGGATGTTCCACCGGTCTCTAAAGATCGCCCTTATGATGTAATCAGACCTTTAATGTAATCCGATCTTTACAGATCGCCCAAATGATGTAATTAGATCTTTAATGTAATCCAATCTCCAAAGATCGCCCAAATGATGTAATCAGATCTTTTCGGAAAAAAAATTTATTTTGACAACTGTTGTTTTATTATTATTGCATTGATTATTTTCCGATCTCTGAAGTATTTATCCGATCCAACTCCTAATTTGAATGACACTTATCCGATCCGTAATTCAAAACACCTTAATCTGCCGCTCTATAGTTAACTGACCTCTTTATGGAATCTCCGAAATATTCGTGAGATGTGTCAGAATAGCTGGCGAGTCCCGCTATCCGCTGCACTACCTGGAACATCGTGAGCATTAAATGCTCGGACGAGTATAAATAGGGGTGGGGTTAGCCAGTTGCTCCTTTATGTCATTTTTAGTCTCTCACGAACAACTTCCAAATTCTCTCGTTTTCTCAAGTTCCTTCGACACCGATCAAGCTCCGGTAAGGGTTTTGATCTTTCTTTTAGTTTAAATTCTCTGTTTCCTTTGAAAATGAGGGGTGCCGAGGGTCAGAGAGCAGTAAGCCCCCCTTCCATTCAGTTCTCGTGGTCATTCGATGAGGTAGAGGTGGTCGGACCAAGCGCGCGGCCTGAACTTCCTAGGGTCTCCGTTCCAGCTCGGGGACAACCAGCACCATCAAGGCATGTGCTATCTTCGGGGAGGGAAAACCTTCCCATGGACGAGCTGCCATCAATCTTGCAAGAAACCGACCTGTAGTCGTTCAGCCAGGAGTACAACATCTAGCCTGATTCGTACGAACTTATCCGGTGTCATGGCGACCTTCGAGCAGATCACTTCTTTGAGAGGGACGATATGATCATGGTGTATGAAGAACAGTTAAAAGCCGGGCTGCGGTTCCCTCTTGATGACTTCTTTAAAACAGTTTTAAAATATCACCAAGTGTGCATCGCCCAAGTTCACCCAAACTCGTGGCGGATCTTAGTAGCCTTCCGAGGCCTATGCCGAGCTAAGGGGCTCCGACCTTCAGCTAAGGTGTTCGCTGAACTGCACAGGCTAACTCATCGAAAGGACGACGAGTATTGGTTCTTCCAGGCGAAACCCCATTGTGGGCTTTTTACCGACCTGCCTTCCTCCTTGAAGAATTGGAAGAACCGCTTCTTCATCTTGAGGAGCAAAATTCCGAACGGTTTTGAGGGCTTCCCTCGGAGCTGGCTGCATCAGGGTCCCTTGCTTATGAAGCACATCGCCCTAAATAGGGAAGAGGGTGCAATGGTGATGGAGTTGAAGGAACAGGCGTCCAGAGAGAAGTTCTCTTGTTTGGATGCAGTGACGGCCGAGCTACACCATTGGACTATGCAGCTGGTCACCGGTCAAGATCGCGGGCTTCAGCTCTCTGATCTTGGCATCGGTATTTTCCATATCTCAGATCTTTGGACCTTAGCGATATCACTAACCTCTTCTTTGTGTAGGTATGGCAAGCAGCGAAGCCTCCAAGGAGAGCCGAAAGTGAAAGAGGGAGATCTCCCGGAAGGTACGGGAGATCTCTCGGAAGGTACGGGAGATGAAGTGGGCTGAGGAGATGCGGACACCCAGTCATGAGCCCAGGGAGATTCAGGGAGGCTCGTCTCAACCTTCTGGACCTCCGATCATAGAAGTGGTCTGGTCTCCTCCTCGTCAAGAAGAGCCGCCTCCACCTCCTCCAATCGCTCCAACTGCGGAAGGGGGTCCTTCCCAACCTCCTGTAAGGTCCCTTTCCCGCGGTGCCCAAGTCTTGATCCACTCACTGGAGAAGAATCGTACGGTTTGAGAAAACCCTGGTTTCACTAAGTTCTTGGCGTCCTCCATCTGCCTTAGAGAAGATCAGGATAGGCTGTCTTCGGATAACCTTGATGACTTCTTGACCAGATCTATGAGCCTGAACGTGGAGTGTTTGGTGAACCAGCACATGGTCCAGGAGAAGGCTCATCTCCTGGGTAAGGAAGTCGAGAAGATGGGTCATGAGGTGTCTTCTCTCCGATCCCAACTTTCGTCCGCTCAGGACTACATATCTCAAATTGAGGGACGAATGAAGTTCTATGAGGACAAGCTTGCCAAGCAAGCTCATGTTCTGGCCGAGCGAGATCGTGTTCTCGAGGAAGTTCAGGCGCTCCGAGCTAATGAAGCTGCTCAACTCACTCATCTTGCTGAGGAGCTCAAGGCGAAAGAAGAAGAAATGGTGACCGGAGTGGCCGGCGCTTATGTGAATGCTCACAGAGATCTCCTGGCTGAGCTCAAGAAGCGTTATCCCGAGGAGGACTTCTCCTGGATGGCCGACCTGGCTCCCGAGGACGAAGGTGAGGATAGCAAAGAGGAGGCTGAAGGTGAGAGAGAAAATGAACAACATGTAGTTCAAGCTGGGGGTGATCCCCCAGCCGAATGACTTGTATAAATTTTGAAATGAAATTTTCTCAAATTTTTAAATGAGAGACTGGCAATCAGACTGGTGGTACGAAGGCCTAATGTTGGTTCAATCTTATTTGACAAGAAATATCGAAAATATAATTAAGTGATCTGGGGACTCGAGAATTGGTTTGAGGGATCGGTGAGGCTTTAAATGACCTGGAGGCTTGGTATTAATTAAATTCCTTTTGAGGGGAGATCGGAAGTGTGGTCGGTTGGCAAAGGGAACTGTGTTGGGGATCGGCTTCAAAGTTTATTAATTTCGGGGGATCGGCCAAAATATGGTGTCGACAATACACATAGTCAAAATTTATTGAAAACCATGCTCTGATACCACTAAAACATGTCACACCTTACCCCTCCGTAAGGCATAACATTATCCCGTAGAATACTTAATGAACTACTGAATTTCACCTACCGATAACTCATTAAGTACCCTACAAGGGATTTTAAAACAATTTTCTTACATTTTGGAAGTGGTAAGCATTTTAGTAGGAATTAAAAACCATTTATTCAAAGTTTAAATACTAGTAAAAAATTTTGTCCATTTAAATTTTGACGCAAATTTTATAAAAATTTTGACAGAGTTCCGTTTGTAATTGGAGAAAATAGTTCTTCAAATACCTGAGAAAAACACTTCCAAAAATTTTTCACAACTCCCAACCTCCAATAAATCTCAAATCAGCTCAATTCAAATCACTTCATTCCAAAAATTTTTCACAACTCCCAACCTCCAATAAATCTCAAATCAGCTCAATTCAAATCACTTCAAAGTAATTCCACAATCCAAATCAAAATTCATCATCTCAAAATATTTAATACTTCATTCACAAGGCATAAAACATTAAATTCACATGTGCAAATATTAAATTTGCAGAAGAAAATCCAAAATAATATTATTACAATTTATTTACAACTGCTCAACTTACATTGATACATACAACATTTCTATATTTACATCAAAATTATCTACAAGGGTATAAAACAATACCTGTACAAAATGATCGATGTGGTCCACAATTCGATAGCAGCTCACTCTGCTGCTTTCTCCTTGCTCTTATCTCATGACAAAATAAGCTATCGCTGAGTATAAAAATACTCAGTGGTGCACAATAAAAATTTAAAATACAATACATAAATCGTTCATTGATGAAACACAATTTGAATACTTCTCAATCACATTTCACAAATATCAAAGCTCATAACAACTCCATTTAGTCAAATAATTTATGAAACACAGTGTTGCCAAAATCATACACAACTTAAGCCATGACACAAAATTTCCGATCAATACCGTGTTGTACACCACGACAAAGAAATCTACAACCCCATTAATCGAAATCAATGAGGGAGGTGGCTAGCTAGCTAATGAGTACTCATCCGATCTCAACCTCAATTGGCAAGCCAGAAAGGGAGGAAAATAAACGATCTCAACCCCATAAATGGAGGAGGAATAATGTGATACTGTCATGCTAAGTGTGAACATAAAATCAATTCAAAACAATTTATTCAAATAATTTATTGAAAATCTGGTAAATTTTCAAAGTCATATTCACAATCATAAGTGGCAACACAATTCATAATTTACTCAAAGAAAATCAAATTTTCAAGAATCATATATTTAAATAACAATTACTGTGCACAGACCTGATGTGAGTCGCCTTTAGGCCTTGACTCAGTCTCTCCGAGACTCCAACACTTTTTCAGCTGAAACACACAGTTTCATAGTGTTTCAGTACCATAACTTAACATAAGTCCAAAAGTAAATTTAACTTCACTTTTACATAGCTTTAATGTGCTAAATTCGACGTTCTCGAAGTTTTTGTGTTTCGGCACTACACTATTCAAGTCAAATTGTTGAATTTTTAAGGCTTAATAGGTATGGGAACTCCAACTTCACCCACATACCACATTTTGGTCATTAAATTTGTTGGTTTTGGTCATTTTCTCAAAGCTTAAGTCCTTCAAGCAAAATTGTCAAATTTTCAGTTTTGGTGCTCCTAGTTGTACTCTTCCATTGGTCAATCTACTATTGGAATTTGACAAAACTTCCTTCATAGAAAATGTTCCTTATTGTCTTAAGTTTATTATCATTTTTGGATCACCCCAATTGGAGTTTTGTAGCTCAAGTTATGTCCATTTGAACTAGGGCTGCCGGATTGGACACAACCCATATTTTCTGGGCAAATTTTGGTGCTGGCAGATTTGAGTCACCAACTTGGGATGGCCAAATGGCTTGTTGCTGGCAGAATTTAGACTTATGTTCTTCATGAAAGTTTTAGGTCTATATCTCATCTAACCACTGGTAAAATTTCAGGTCATTTTGACCTGTTTAACTCGAGTTATGACCAAATGAACAAATACTGTTCATTTTGTCAGTTTGTACAGTGGCAGACTGCACTTATCCAACTTTGGTCAATTTGTTCACTAGGTTTTCGTCACTTTTTTAGCATGGTTCCTAAATGAAAATTGTGTCATTTTATGCCTATTTTCATCCCCAATTGGCACCATATCAATTGGACTTGTAAAATTTCAGTTTTGGTCCTTCAAAGTTGACTTGGTCATGCTGCTAGCAGCATGACCATACAGCCTCCGAATTTAGCTTCCATTCCAACAATTCAAACACAACTCATTTGGTTACAATTGACCATTTTTCACTTCACAATAGATCAAATACACCATTTACTCATTTCTCCAAATTTTGCCTCAAAACCCTAGGCCTCCAAACCCTAATCACACTAAATTGTTGCATTCAATCACATGTAAGAGTTTCAAGCTTAACCATTCAACTAAATAAGGCTTTTAAACTCATTCAAATGTATCAAACCATACAAAATCATGCTCCCCTTCAAGCTGGCCGAAAATTCAGTTTGGTCCTCCCCCCATATTTTTATTTCATTTTAAGTTTATTTACAAGCTCTTGATGCCATACAAACACTAATTAAACAAAAAAATTTGAAGTTTGTATTACTAACCTTGAGCAGAATTTTCTTCCTCCTTTTCTTCAAATTTTTCTTCTTTCTTTTCCTTGAATCCTCTTTCCTAGTTGCCCAAAAAAAGTCTAGTTATGGTAGGAAAATTTTCTATGGTTGGATTTTGGGTTCTTCAAGCTCAAAAATGAGCTCTCATGGTGGTTTTGTGAGAGAGCTTGGGAAAGGGAAGGGAGGCGGCAAGAATGGGGAGAAGAAGAGGTTTTTATTTTTTTTTTCTTTTCTTTTCTTTTATCCATTTTGTCTTATGGAAGACCACAAAATCCCATTTAATTATTTTATTAATTCTACCTTTTATGGCATCATGCATGATATCATGCATGATGTCATCACTTTTTTACTTTTTCATTTTCCTCTTTTTTTTTATATATTTTTCTATTAGTTTTTTAATTTAATTCTTGATCCCGAAATTTTCTTTTCTCCGATTTTATTTGACAGTTAGGTCAGGAGTCAGCTGTCGGGGTCAATTGACCAAATTGCCCCTCGCCGGTTCATCCCGGTTTGTAAATAATTCCATATTTATTCCGGCTCCCTAACCTAATTATTTGACTGGCTTAACAGTTCTTTTTCATGATTTTCTCTTTTCCACTGTGTTCATAAGGGTCCTAAGGACCGCAGCATCACATTTTATGATTTGAAATTTGAGTTTAAAATGACTCTCGGCTCGTTTAACTTCTTATGTTATGTTTTTCTTATTTATACTTAACTAATTGAACATTACTAATTATTTGTGTTTATGGTTTCTCTAGTTGTCTTAAGTATGGTTCTAATCCCCTTAATTGTCCGGACCGACACCGGTCACCGGAACAGTGAAATATACCAGGCTATACAAATAGGGTTGTTACAATTTAGGTCTATTACTCTTCATAGGTTATGTTACCCTATGTCTTATGGTCACTAAGAAGTTTTTATTGTAATTTTTCAAGTCTTGTAGAGTTACTTATGGTCAATTTATTGGACTGGACTCAATGGTCTTGTAGTGACAAGATGTTCAACTAGGGCAGTCGCTTTGACTCAACATTTGATCTTTTTACATTCATAAGGTGAGGGAGAGGTCTAAAACAAAATTGAAGGTCTATTTCTTAGCTTTCCAGAATAGTATGGCTCATTTTGTTTGAAGACTTCTAGTGGGAGTTATACTTAAAACACTTTGCTAGAGTTAATGATCATTTGAACCATTTGCAGATTTGGCATGCCAAATTAATCAAGTTAATTGACCTAGTTTCTTAAGTTTCTAGGCTTTGGTCAAAATACCATTATTTTAGGCCTATGTCTTAATGAAAATTTGGCACTGGTTTCAGGGCATTTGGAGTTATATGGACCAAGTTATGGTCATTTTACTATTGCTGGTCAATTTGCACTTATATTGCAAAGTTTAGGTCATTTTTAGGTCAAAGTCAATTCGGCCAGTTTTAGTAACCCAAACTGTGCAAGCATTTTGACTTGGTTCTAGTCATTTTTGGGCTTTGGTGGCTTCATAAGAGTTGTAGCTCTATGTCTAAGCTTTCCATGGTATAAATTTTAGGTCATTTGGACCTGTTTTAAGTGAGTTATGGCCAAAATACTGACTACTGTTCATATGGTCAAATTCTGGGTTTTCATGTCATGCAATTCTGGATTTGGTCATTCTTTTAGGTCACTTCTAGGCAGAATTTGGACAAGCTCTCTGTATGAAAGTTGGTCTATATTGTGTCTAGTTTTACCTCCAATTGGCCTCATACCAATTGGAATCACAACTTTACACTTATAACCTAATTTATACACTGCCAACAGTCACAACCTGCATAAGAGAATTTACACTTCCAATTTGGCAATCCTCCTCCTCCCAATACTTCAATATTCACTCTTGGCACTTTTATATTTATTCAACACAATTCCAGCAAAGTAAATTGGGCAGAATACTCAAATAATATAGGCTCTCATTGCTGACTAAAATTGGGCAGTCCAATAACTCAATAATTCCATCAATTTTCATCACCAATCAACTCATCTCAAGCTAAACATAAACTTTACTTAAGAAAGGAAGTGAATTGGACCCTTACCTCTTTTTGGAGCTTGCTCAAACCTTAACAAAACTCCTTCTTTTTGCTCCCAATATGCTGCCTAAGGTATGAGGATATAGTTTAATGAAAGAACCTTGAAGATTTCATGGCTTGATCTTGGTGGATGAGAGCTTGAAGCTTTGGCCATCCATGAAGTTTTTGAGAGGATTGGATTCTGCTTGAAGATGAAATGAAGAAAAAGAAGTGGCGGATGTGGGATATGCTGTCCACTTAATCAATATATAAATCCATAGTGCTCCACTAAGGTGGATTAAATGTTTAATAATCCTAATTTTCCCTTAATTGTAATTATGCCCCAAACTTCCATCATTTATTTTATGTACCACATCTTTAATTTTTATGACATGTTAAAAGTGTGTGCTGTCACTCATTTTTAATGGACATTGAGGTCAAAAGGCTACTCTAGGTGTTAATTGACCAAAATGCCCCTATTCGATTTGTATTCCCGATTTTTCAGTAACACCGATTTTTGTTTGTTTCTTGATTTTTCGTTTTTCTTTGTATTAATTTATTAATTTTTCTTTGACATTTTTAATGTCATTTATACCTCAATATATGCTTAATTAGGTCCGAAAAATATTTTTCATGCAACACCCTTATTGGCATAGCCTGGTATATTTCACTATTCCTGTGACCGGTGTCGGTCCGGATAATTAAGGGGATTAGAACCACGCCTAAGACAACTAGATAAGCTCTGAACACAAATAATTAGTAATTGTCTATTAGTTAAGTATAAATAAGAAAAACAGAACACAAGAAGTTAAATGAGCCGAGAGTCACAGCGATGGGTGACCTTCTCGGGAAGGACTGCGAGGTCGATTTAAACTCAAATTTCGAACCGTAAAATGTAACGCTGCGATCCTTAGGACTATTGCGAACACAGTGGAAAAGAGAAAATCACGAAAAAGAATTGTTAAGCCGGTCAAATAATTAGGTCAAGGATCCGGATGAAATATTGAATTATTTGCAAACCGGATCAAACCAGCGAGGGGCAATTTGGTCAATTGACCCCTAGAGCTGACTCCTGACCTGACTGTCAAATAAAATCGGAGAAAAGAAATTTTCGAAATTGGGAATTTAATTAAAGAATTAATGGAAAAATAAATGCAAAAGAAAAAGAAAAAGGAAAAAGTTTAGTACATCACCTTACATCACCTTTATGACATCATCATGATATCAAAATTCATTTTAAATTTCCTACCTAAATTGACTAAATCAAAAAAAATTTTAAAGACTTAAAAATACATAAAAAATAAAAGAAAATCTGATTTCCTTCTTCCTCACCCAAATGTGCCGCCCTCCTTTCTTCCTCACCACTATGAAAACTCCATGAAAGCTCATTTGTGAGCTTGAAGAAACCAAAATCCCATCATAGAAAATTCACTTACCATGATTAAACTTAGTTTGGGCAACTAGAAAAGAAGATTAATGGAGAAAGAAAGAAGAAAAAGTTGAAGGAAGTGAAGATTGAAAAGCTATATCAAGGTTAGTAAGCTAAACTTGAATTTCAAGTTGAATTAATTGTGTTTATAGTTGAATAAACCTAGAAATATACTTAAAATGAAATGAAAACAACTTTGGAGGACTAGGTGTGAATTTGGCCAGCTAGGGTTTAAGTTGAGAATGCATGAGTTTGATTGAATTAAATATGTTAGAAAGCTTGAATGAGTTGAGAAATGGTGTTTGTATGCTTGGAACTAATTAAATGTAGCAAATCAAGTGAGTTAGGGTTTTGGACCAAGGGTTTGGGAGACAAAATTTTGGGAATTGGTCAAATGGTGTGTTTGACCTTGTTTGAGCTAAAAAATGGTCATGTATGACCAATTATGGTGTGTAGGAAGTGTTGGAATTAAGTTTGAATTCAGATTGCTTATGGTCATTCTGCAGGCAGCATGACCAAGGTCTCTTTTAGGGACCAAAACTAAAAATTTACTAACCCAATTGGTGTGAGGCCAATTGGGTATGAAACTAGACACAAAATGACACATTTTTAATTTGAGAATCATGCACAAAAAATGACCATAGCATAGTGAACAAATTGGCCAAATCCGGATTAGGCAAACTGACCTATACAAAAATGACCAAATAAACAGTATTTGTTCATTTGGCCATAACTTGGGCTAGGCAGGTCCAAATGACCTGAAATTTTACCAGTACGAAGCTGAGATATATACCTACAACTTTTATGAAGAACAAAAACCCAAATTATGCACTTAACTAAGTCATTTAGCCACCCAAAATTAGTGACATAAAACTGCCAGAACAAGTTTTGGTGCCCAGAAATCTGGGTTAGGCCAGTCTGGCCAGCCATGTTCAAATGGCTATAACTTGAGGTAAAAAACTCTAAATGGAGTGATTCAAAAAGGTAAATAAAGTTAAGACATTAAGGAACAACTTCTATGCGGAAAACTTAGCCAAATTCTGACAGCAACATGACCAATGGAACAGTGTAAAATAGGTCACCAAAACTGAAAATTTGAAAATTTGCCTAAAAGACTTAAGTTTTGAGAAAATGACCAACACCAACAAATTAGGTGACCAAAATGTGGTATGTGGGTATAATTGGATTTCCCATACCTATTAAGCATAAGAAAGTCAATATTTTGACTTGAATAGTACCATAAACAGTAACCTCAATATGAAAATTTTTAAGAATGTAAGTTTAAGCATATTGGAGCTAGAATTGAACATATATAAATTAATTATTGCAATTATTGTGAGATAAGATACTGAAATACTATAAATTTCGTGTTTCAGCTGAAAAAGACCTGGAAAATGATAGGGCTAACTGAGTCAAGGCCTAGAGGTGACTCACATCAAGTTTGTGCATAACAAACTTAAAATTCTTTGTTTCTACTTGACAATTCTTGAAATAAATGCTGTGAATAATTTTGATTTTTATCGCTTTGAAAATATTATTTGAAAAAAAATAGTGTGTTGCCTACTTTGTAAATAAAAAGTTTGGAATGAAATATGATTTATGAATTGTATGAAATGTTTGAATAACTTGATTTAAATTGTTTTTTATTTATACTTGGCATGGCAATATCACTATGTTCCTCCTCCATTTATGGAGTGAGTATGATTATATTCCTCCCTCTCTGGCTTCCTAGCCTGAGGTGAGTTTGGATGAGTACTCATTAGCTAGCTAGCCACCTCCCTCATTGATTTCGATTAGTGCGGTGAGTTTGCCTTGTCGTGGTGTACAACACGGCATGTTTGGAAATTTTGTGTCATAGCCTAAGTTGTGTTATTGATTAGCAACACTATGATTATTAAATTTTTTAATCAAATTTGTGTTATATTAAGCTTTGAAAATTATGATTTGCCATAATTGTGATTTGAAAAATGGTGAAATGTGATTGGGAGATTTTTGAATTATGAATTGATTATAAATGTTTTATATTATGCATTTTGTATTTTATTGTGTACCACTGAGTATTTTTATACTCAGCGATAGCTTTCTTTGCTATCGCAGATAGAGACAAGGAAAAAGCAGTAGAGTGAGCTACTGATTGTTAGGACTTCACTGATCTTTTTGTACGGATATTTATTTATACCCTTGTAGTTATTTGATGTAAATATTGTAATGTCATATATATTAATGTAAAGTTAAGTAGTTGTACAATAAATTGTAATATTGTTATATAGATTTTCTTTTGTAAATTAAGATCTGTATATGTATATGTAAATTAAATTTTAAATGCAATGTGAATGAAATTATGAAATATTTTGAGATGACAAACTTTGATTGAATTGTGAAATTGATTCGAGTTATGTTGAGTTGGGTAAATTTGGTGATTCGGAGTTGTGGAAATAATTATTGGAAGTGTTTTTTCTTTTTTTTTCAGGTATTTGAAGAATTGTTTTCTCAAAATACAGACGGCACTCTACCGAAATTTTCCAAAATTTAAGGACAAATAAAAATGGACAAAAATTTTTACTAGTTTTGAAACTTCAAGTAAATGTTTTTAATTCCTACTAAAATGCTCACCACTTCTAAAATGTAAGAAAATGGTTTTAAAATTCCTTGTAGGGTACGTAATGAATTATCGGTAGGTGAAGTACGGTAGTTCATTAGATATTCTATGGGATCATGTTATGCCTTACAGAGGGGTAAGGTGTGACATTCCAGGGTTCCCCGTGGTCCAGGGCTAGTCAACAGTCCTCACCGCAACTTCCCGATGCGGTTACCCATCGCTACGATTTTTGGCTTGATTAACTTAATCACATTTCATAGCACTTATTTTTCATTTCTTTTTCTTGTCTTTTCCTCTATTGTATTTCATTATTTTATGTCTCCTCACTAACATTTAAGTATAATTCTAAGCATCCTAGTTGTCCGGACAAACACTGGTCACCAGAACAGTAGAATGCACTACCGAATATAGGGGTGTTACAGCATTCCTGTTTAGTCATATGGAAATTTGTCACAAAATTCCCAAAAGACTCAAGAAGGGACTGAAGGATCAAATCCATCTGTAGTTGGAAATCCATGTTGTGATACCCCTTACTCGTCTACAGTGTAGCCGAGCAAGATATGCCACACAGTGTGCCGGAGCATAAAATCATATTTCAATTCAATTTACCCTTTTTACTTATTTATTTACAATTTTTTATTAATCTAAATTTTTCTGAAAATTTTTATAGAAAATCCGGCAGAGTGTTGGTTGTAAATTGGAAAAATAGTTCTTCTGAATCTGTTAAAAACAGTTCTAATAAAATCATCACATCATTCTCAGTCAACCACCAATATATTCTCAGCAATTTCTCAATTGACTTTAGTATCTCAAAATTTAATTTAATTCATATTACAGTCAACTCAATGAGAAATGCTCACATTATTTATTACTGAACATAGTTTATAGATAATTACATCAAAAGCCAAATTACATGAATTTGTAATATACATTACAGAAGTTTACAAAATACAAAATATCAAAATATCAAAAGTGGCCTAATGTCCTACCAAATACACCGCAATGTGAGGTGACTCTGAACTCCGTGTGCAGATCTGAAGGCTCACCCTGTATGAGGCCTGCTGGACTCTCCAGCTATGTCTCCAGTACCTGCACGTGGCAAAAGCGATGCGCTAAGCAATTTTCCTTAGTGGTGACAATATAAAATAAAATAACTAAAATAAAGTAAATATGCAGCATGTGTGTTTACATTTTTTTTTAGACTTAATTCCTTATGTTTATTGCAGTATTATTCGATTAAAATTTTGGTAAAATTTATTATCATTACCCGTGTAACCCATACTAGTCGAGTGGACTGGATAAACGGGTAACTGGCAATGGGTACTAAGTACCTCGGACCATCACACCATCGGTTACAATGTGTCTCCCTGTGTGCAACATAACAGCTAATAAGCTATAATAATTATCAGGGATAAAACCCAAGTATAATATCTCAATCAACATAGCCAAAGGCTATTTTATCACAAAATGGCACGTGAGGCCATAAAACACAGAATGGCATGAAGCCATATACAGTACTGCTAATAGAACCCTATTAGCACGGCAATCTATCTAAACCAATCTTGCCAGGTATACTAGGGCATATTACACTTTTAAGTTTCACAATTCTTGAAATTCAAGTTTTGGGTTACTATTCAATTCATTAGTCAACAAAATGTTGACTTTTACATGGAAAATAGATACATTAGTTTTAATACTCCTAACATACCATATTTTGCATTCTAAAATTATTGGTATTGGTTGCCAATACCATTTCTAAGCTTAATGTTAATTGTTCAAAATTTTCAGATTTCAAGCTATGTGTTTACTGTTCCATTAGTTATTTTTGCAGTGGGAATTTGGAAAAATCATCTACATGAAAGTTGTTCCTTATTTTGTCTAGTTACATTCCTTTTTTGAATCACTCCATTTGGAGTTTTGTAACTCAAGTTATGGCCCATAAACCACAACTGGCCGGATTAAAATTTTTCCAGAATTTCTGGACTAACCAAATCTACAGTAAATTGAGCAGTGATTATAAGTCACTTTTTGAATATGTTGTGGTCATAATTTGGGTTAGGTTTCTTCATGAAAGTTGTAGGTCTATATCTCAGCTTGTTGCTGGTAAAATTTCAGTTCAATTGGACTTTTCTACACTAAGTTATGACCAAATGACTGAACACTTTTCATTTGGTCATTTTGCCCAGGCAGAATGCAGGTCACCCGGATTAGGGCAATCTTTAGGTCAACTTGGTTTGATTTTCTAGGCATGGTTTCTTCACCAAAGTTGTGCCATTATGTGTCTAATTTCATGTCCAATTAGATTTGCACCAATTGAACCTCTACAACTCCAGTTATTTCTGCTCAAACCTACTGGACTCATGCCCAGTCCTGCAGGTCACCAAGGGCAGCCACACAAACCTTAATTCCCACTACACAAATCCCTTCATTTCTTGTTTACACAAAACCAAATAGACACTAATTGACCATTAAAACTCAATTTCACCATTAAATGATCAAGGTCTCAAATTCATAACCAAACCCTAACCCTAATATCTCAAGTCATGCATTTACATACCTTCCATTGTCCTAAGCAATGTATTGATGTTAAAGGCAGCCAAATTTCAATTTAACTCTAAGAAATCTTCAAAACTCTACTAAGTTTAAGGCTGTCAAAATTTTGGGATGGGCATACATAAGATATTTATCAAGTTTCTTTACAAATTTACACTCATTTTCACTCCTCCATCATGAATGAAAAGAGAAAAATCAAGTTTAGTCACTAACCTTTAATGGAGCTAATTTTAAGCTTTTAAGAACTCTTCTTTTACACTTCCTTTTACTCTCAAAAGCTTCACTAAGCTGAAATATCAAGGTTTTATGTTGCTAAGTTAGGGTTTTGTTGAGAGAGAACTAAGGAAATGGAGGTTTGAAAAGCTTGTTAATGGAGGAGTGAGGGAGAGCAATGGGTGACGTTTTTGAAGAAGGGAGAGGCTGCTAGTTTGTTCCAGATTTCTGCCCTCTTTTCTTTATTTTTTAATGTGTTATAATTGTATTTCTTGAATTTTGATTGGCCAAAGATTTTAATGACCTCATGCTTACTTAAGGATTAGGTAATAAATCCAATTTATTTTCATTTTCTTTTCTTTCCTTTGCTATTCATTTTTAATTAATTTTTCATCAATGTTTGTTCATGTTTTATGTCATATAATTCACTTACATTAATGGACAAGGTGGTCAAAAATCATCTCTGAAGACGAAATGACCAAAATGCCCTCCGTTTGGCTTAACGAGCCAAAATTGTGTGTACCGATTGATTAAATTTTCCTTGTATTTTCTTAACATTCTATTATCATGGGAACCCCAATAATCCTACCCTGAGGTCCCAAAAATTATTTCATGAAGTTTTCCCTGAGTCTAGGGTTGCTAACGGCCTTCATCGTCACTTCCCCTTCGGATTACTCATCACTGGGGTTTCGGCTCGTTTCACTTCAGTGTATTTCATTCCTATAAATTTTCCTTGATTTTTATGAGCATTATTTGGTTTATTCATAACTCCTCACTCTAGTCTATTTAAAATTTCAAACATTTTAGCTGCCCGGGCTGACATTGGTCACCGGAACAGTAGACTGTATGGACTAGCTAAAGTGAGGATGTTACAACTCTTCCCCTCTAATAAAAATTTCGTCCTCGAAATTTACCTGATGCAAACAGTTGAGGGAACTGTTGTCTCATTGTCTCTTCACTTTCCCAAGTTGCCTCTTGCATTTTGTGGTGCCTCCAATGCACTTTCACCAGTGGAATTTGTTTATTTCTCAGTTCCTTCACTTTTCGAGCTAGGATCTCTATAGGCTCTTCTATATATGTCAAGTCCGGTTGGATTTCAATCTCTTCCACGGAGATGACATGTGAAGGGTCTAAGCTGAAAGAACGGAAGCGTGAAAAACACAAGTTTATACCATTGAATTCAAAAATTTTCACCTAGGGTCACATGCATCATGCAAGATTTATTTTTATCTATTTGATTTCAATGATAAACAACATATTAAAACTCTTTTAATATGTTTTTGGATCTGTATTTGCCATTTAAGATTTTAAAATTAATCAGATTAATTTTAGAACCCTAGATTAAATCAAGAATAATTACACTAACCTCTTGATGCACTGCAGCGTGTCTGTGCCTTTGAGATTTGTCTTTAGGACACCAGATGTTGTCCCTCTAGCTTGTCCACACCAAGAACACCTATGGCAGCCCTTGAACAGCTTCTAAAGCTTTTTCTATTAATTAGAAATTCAAGTTCTGCCTTTCAAGAGATTAAAGATGTAAACAGGACACTAGAAACAATTTCTAGTGTTCTTAATTCAAGAGATTGATGGCTAATCTCTTTGAATTGATGAGAGATGAAGAAGAATAGATGGAGAGCCTCAAAATGGCGTGACAAAGGAGGAGTGGCTGCTGGTTGCTTTTCCTTTTTCATAACAACACTTATATAGCTAGGTTAACACATTAAACCCTTGCCACATGTCACCCTTTGATTAGCTCTAGGTTTAAGTGACCCAATCACATTGTGCCAAGTGTCAAACCTATATTTAATCTTAATATTAATCATCTTACATGATTAAAAACATTTGGCAAGCTTATGTGTAATCCCATGTGTCACTATCTCATGGTGGCACGTGTTACACTGTAAAATGACCAAAATGTCCCTGTGTCTTAATTTTGAGTTCTCAACCCAAAATAATTATTTCTATTCTTCTAATTAATTTATATCAAATATAAATTAATTAATTAATCTCTATTAATTAATTTCTCATTAATTAAATTCATAGTTAAACACTTTAAATATAAATTTAACTTATACTACACATCCAATAATCTAGATTTGGTTTCAAGTCATGCTAGGGACTTTGCTATCTAATTGCAAACCAAACATATTTAATTAATCAATTAAACTCTTTAATTAATTAATTAAATCATATTTAATTAGGTGATAACTTGTATATGTGTGACTTACCAGGCTCATTACTAATTGGCGATGAGACATGATATCAACTCTTAATATCATCAGAACTCTTTCTTACCATAAATAATTTCTGTAAATCATTTATGCACCTCATAGACCATGGTTAACACCTAGCATAGCATGCCATGGCCACCAATTAGTAATAAGGTTTACCTTAAATGAACCTATAATCATATGTTACCATGCACTAGAATCTCTCTGTTACAAAATCCCAACTCAAGCTGGAGTCATGGTTTATGTCAAACTCCATTTGCTAGGAATATTATGTTCTCTTTTAATTCCAATTCTTGATTAAAAAGATTTTTCTCATCAGAAACTCTTTTCTAAATAAATCTATCTGTCCTGGCTAGGAACTTGAAACATCAAGAACAATTAAATGAACATAGGATTTTATCTCTATTTACTTAGAGGAACAGATTCCATCTTGATCAACACATACCTCCATATATAACTAGTAGGATCCAACACATGCCCATATACCCATACATAGTACAAGTATGAAGGCAATATGAAACTCAAACCACCTATATACAAGATAACAGTGCTATCTCAGGTCTAAAGATTATATGCACTGATATGGTTTATGACAAAACATTGACATGAGTAAACTCCATGTGCTTGTCATAAGTGCCACTGGTTCGGCCTACTTATCATTTATAAGTGCCTATCATGTTTGCTGTATGGCATGAGACTCACCATTCCATCTTATTTATATCTCATATAAATAACTTGGGAACAAACATGAATACAATCTTTCTGGATAAGTCATGTCCTTATTATGAAGTATCCTCGATTGTGAACCTATTTATGATACTTTGTACTAGAAATACTGTCACTCATATTCTTAACAATTTAAGAATAGAATTTCTAACAAAATATCAATGGACCTTTTCTATTACACATAAATATATTATGTAAACGAAAAAGTGAAAATGCCTTTTATTAATAAAACATATACAAGATACATACTGAATGATATGCTATAGGGCATATTACTAACATGAGTGATATCTTCTCAGCATAGAAACATGGAATACATTATGGATTTTATCCAGTTATGGTGGTAAAGCTAGCCGATAAGCCACTGGTCCCACACGTTCAATGACTTCATATGGGCCAATGAACCTAGGGCTTAACTTACCCTTTCTTCCAAACCTCAGTACTTTCTTCCATGGTGAGACTTTGAGAAGCACTTTATCGCTAACTGCATACTCTATCTCTTTTCTCTTCAAGTCGGCATAAGATTTCTATCTATCTGAGGCAACCTTCAAGTTAACTTTAATTATCTTCACTTTCTCCTCAGTCTATTTCACCAGGTTTGGTCCTACCAGCTTATCTTCGCCCAATTCAGTCCAACACACTAGGGTTCTACATTTCCTCCCATATAGTGCTTCATACGGAGCCATTTGAATGCTAGCTTGGTAGCTATTATTATATGCAAATTCTGCTAGTGGGAGATATCCATCCCAACTCCCCTCAAATTCAATGACACAACTCCTTAGCATATCCTCTAAGATCTGGATTACTCGTTCTGACTGTCCATCCGTCTGAGGATGAAAAGCTGTGCTAAAATGAAGTTGTGTGCCCAAGGCTTCTTGCAACTTTTTCCAAAATCTCGATGTAAACCTTGGGTCTCGGTCAGATATGATGGAAAGTGGGATTCCACGCAGTCTAACTATTTCACCAATATACAATTCTGCTAACTTCTCCAGTGAGTAATCAGTCCTAATTGGCAGAAAATGTGCTGACTTCATCAATCTATCCACTATCACCCACACTGCATCATGCTTCTTTTGGGTAAGAGGTAAGCCACTAACAAAATCCATAGTGACCGGGTCCCATTTCCATTCAGGTATGCTTATAGGCTGTGGCAATCCTGATGGAACTTGATGTTCTGCTTTAACTTGTTGACATGTCAAACACTTAGTCACATAATCAGCTATATCCCTCTTTATACCAGGCCACCAATAATGAGGCTTCAAATCATTATACATTTTTGTGCTTCCCGGGTGCATAGCATAAACACTAGTGTATGCTTCTTTCAGAATACTAGTCTTCAATTCCCCATCATCTGGTACACACACTCTTCCTCTATAGTATAGACACCCATCTGCTTTCACCTCATAATCAGTTTCCTTTCCCTCTGAAATTTTATCCACAATGGCCACTAATTTTTCATCTGCTTTCTACCCATCTTGTATCTGCTGTAGCAGGTATGGCTTCACTTGTAACTCAGCCAAAATAGCTCCATCTTGAGCTAAGAACAGACAGGCATTTAGAGATCTTAAAGTTGTGATGGATTTTCTGCTCAAGGCATCAGCAACTACATTTGCCTTCCCAGGATGATAATCTATCATACAATCATAGTCCTTTAGGAACTCAATCCATCGCCTCTGTCTAAGATTGAGCTCCTTCTAGGTTGGCAAATATTTTAGACTTTTGTGGTCTGTATAGATGTAGCATTTTTCACCATACAAATAATGCCTCCATATCTTTAGTGTGAAAATAATTGCTGCCAACTCTAGGTTATGAGTAGGGTAGTTCTGTTCATGTGGCCTTAACTGCCTGGAAGCATAGGCGACCACTTTCCCCTCTTGCATCAATACACACCCTAGCCCATTATGTGAGGCATCACTGTAGACCACAAAGTCTTTTCCCAACACTGGCTATGTTAACACTGGTGCTTCTGTCAACATATCCTTCAGCCTCTCAAAACTGGCTTGGCACTTGTCATTCCAGCCAAATTTCACATTCTTGTGCAACAACTTGGTCATTGGAGCAGCTATAAGAGGGAACCCCTTCACAAATCTTCTGTAATACCCAGCTTGCCCCAAGAAACTTCTGACCTCAGTTGTATTTCTGGGAGGCTTCCATTCCATCACTGCTTCTATCTTTTTGGGATCCACTCTAATTCCCTCAGCTGATACTATGTGTCCAAGGAAAAAGATTTCACTCATCTGGAAGTCATACTTGGACAGCTTAGCATACAACTTCTTTTCTCGTAGGGTTTGCAGAACAATCCTCAAATGTTCATCATCTTCTTCCCTAGTTTTGGAATACACCAGAATATCATCAATAAAGACCATTACAAACCGATCTAAATATGGATGAAAGATACGGTTCATAAGTTCCATAAATGCTGCTGGGGCATTTGTTAACCCAAACGGCATCACTAGAAATTCATAATGCCCATACCGGGTTCTGAATGCAGTTTTTGACACATCTGCATCCTTTACCCTCAACTGATGATACCCTGATCTGAGATCAATTTTTGAAAATACACCGGCTCCCTTCAACTGATCAAACAGATCATCAATTCTAGGCAACAGATATTTATTCTTCACAGTTACTTTGTTCAATTGCTGGTAATTAATACTGTTAGTAGTATGCCCTAGAGCATATCATTTAGTATGTATCTTGTACATATTTTTATTAATAAAGGCATTTCCACTTTTCCGTTTACATAATATATTTATGTGTAATAGAAAAGGTCCATTGATATTTTGTTAGAAATATTATTCTTAAGTTGTTAAGAATATGAGTGACAATATTTCTAGCACAAAGTATCATAAATAGGTTCACAATCGAGGATACTTCATAATAAGGACATGACTTATCCAGAAAGATTGTATTCATGTTTGTTCCCAAGTTATTTATATGAGATATAAATAAGATGGAATGGTGAGTCTCATGCCATATGACAAACATGATAGGCACTTATAAATGATAAGTAGGCCGAACCAGTGACACTTATGATAAGCACATGGAGTTTACTCTTGTCAATGTTTTGTCATAAATCATATCAGTGCATATAATCTTTAGACCTGAGATAGCACAGTTATCTTGTATATAGGTAGTTTGAGTTTGATACTGCTTTCATACTTGTACTGTGTATGGGTATATGGGCATCTGTTGGCTCCTACTAGTTATATATGGAGGTAGGTGTTGATCAAGATGGAATCTATTCCTCTAAGTAAATAGAGATAAAATCCTATGTTCATTTAATTGTTCTTGATGTTTCAAGTTCCTGGCCAGGACAGATATATTTATTCAGAAAAGAGTTTCTGATGAGAAAATATTTTTAATCAAGAACTGGAATTAAAAGAGAACATAATATTCATAGCAAATGGAGTTTGACATAAACCATGACTCCAGCTTGAGTTAGGATTTTATAACAGAGAGATTCTAGTGCATGGTAACATATGATTATAGGTTCATTTAAGGTAAACCTTATTACTAATTGGGTGGCCATGACATGCTATGCTAGGTGTTAACCATGGTCTATGAGGTTCATAAAATAATTTAGAGAAATCATTTATGGTAAGAAAGAGTTCTGATGATATTAAGAGTTGATATCATGTCTCATTGCCAATTAGTGATGAGCCTAGTAAGTCACACACATACACAAGTT